>NC_142847.1:24550454-24853484 GCF_061612785.1 Hesperophylax consimilis
CAATTTCAACTTTTTTTTCCGAATATCCCTTAATAATTTGGTTGTATTTTTAAGTGATTAAATTAAAGTGCTTTTTTGCTGTTATACCTTTATAAATTTAAACTAATTCAACTATTTTTTGTTCACAGGTGAGTCGGATTCGATGTCCTAATACATTCAAAATGATTTTCACAGATGCTCCCACCATTCCAAGTAAGTTAAATGCCTGCATTTCATACACTGAAATGTTAAACTAAATCACTAATAGGTGAACTAACCTTGATAGATTATTGAAGGCAAAACATAAAAATATTTTTCCGACTATGAAAGAGTAAAAGGTAGACGTAATGTAATGCGTGTTTAAATGTGTGTAAAATGGCTGAAAATTAACAAACTTACTAGTACATGATCATTCGTTGGTAACCGAAAGTACAATGAACATCATCAAGTAATAATGGATGGTAAAAACTTGGTAGTTGAAAGTACAATGAACATCATTAAATCAATAATGGATGGTGAAAACTTGGTAACCGAAAGTACAATAAACATCATCAAATTATTAATGGATAGTGAAAACTCGGTAACCGAAAGTACAATGAACGTCATCAAGTAATAATGGATGGTGAAAATTTGGTAACCGAAAGGACAATGAACATTTATTTATTTATTTGTAAGAAACAAACAGCTTTTACATAATATACAATGATAGATATAAATATACAAGTTAACTGAAGTCAAGCCACAGAAGTTTCTTATGCTAAAGTTCATTGGAAATGAAGTTTTAATATCTTAAAATTAATTTGGTGTTAGAGGAAGGGGAGAGGAAGAGGAAAATAGGAAGAGGATAGGAGATGCTCCCGATACATTCCATACTCTCATATTAATAATCGATTGTACGCATTACTTCATATCGATATTTTTTTAGGTTATTACCAAAAATGTCAATGCTGTAAAATTCTGTATTATATTGTGCACATGTACGAGGAGCATATATAAGTTCTGGTGAGTCTAGACCATTATTTAGGATTTTAAACAATAAGATTTGATCAAAAATTAGACGTCGTGTTTGGAGGGAGTTAAAATTATGAAATTTAATGGATTCGATATAATTTGAGAAGTGTAAGTTTAGTTTATAATTTATGTGTTTAAAATTTTTTTCAATATAGGCTTGGTATAAAGGAGTTCAGATCTGTGTACAGTGTTTCAGGTGTGGGCGAATATATGAGGTGTAAACGGAATATAGAGTGTTTATGTTGTGGAAGGGTTTTGCTATGCGAATTATAAATCCCAGCATTTTATTGGCTTTGTTAATGATGTCATCAGTGTGTTGGATAAAGTTTAATTTAACATCCAGTGTTACCCCAAGGTCCCTGATATATTTTACTTCATTGATGTGTGTGCCGTTTAGTGTGTATACAAAAGAAATTTTATTTTTATTACCTGTAAATGTTAATTTATTGAATTTTGCGATGTTAATAACAAGTTTGTTCAATTCGCAATAGAACATCATCAAGTAATAGTGAATTATGAAACTTGGAAAAGGTTCATAATTCAAAGATATCTCTCAAAGAAAATGCCGATTTTATTGTCAAAAAATGGCTAAGATTAATGGCTTTATTCGATACGAAACACCAGTTTACTAATTTATAAAACATTTGTTTCACCGCACATAGTATACGGTTCTAGTATTCTTTATCTTAGTGATGTAGAGGTAGCTTAATAAAACGATCGAACGAATAATCCCGAATAAAGCAAAGAGACAAATTTTGTAGCGTACCAAATATAAATCAATCATAGACATCCAAATCAATAGACGAGCCAATCAGGGAAAGGAGAACAAATCAACGTGTGCAGAACGCGGGAGGCAGCGCGACCGTCCCACTTTCGGTGATTTGTTAATAAATTAATCTTACAGTATACAGGCAACTCACATTATAATATCACCATTCGGTCCTGAAAAAAAATCTGCTTACGAATTACTACTCCTTTATACATTTGCTGGCTGCGTAAAAGACTTAACTACATATCCCAAATAGAGTAAAGAAAAGTTCGGGCTTGTTTCCAAAATGTTATATTTTGTTGCACTATTTAGTGAGACTCTTACTAAAGTTCCGCTCAGGCTTTATGCCGAGTTTTTCGAAATCAGATAGGGGGCAGCAAATTTTCCTCTTAAGGCCCCGTAGTAAGCGTTCAAAGATGTTACTAAAGGGAGATATGTAAATAAGAATGTTAGAGGGAGTGCGCTAATATTGAAAAAAAAAACAATAACAAATGGAGAAAATATATAATAAAACGCGACTCGTTTGAAATAAAGCCAAAATCTCTCGACAAATACTTAAGCTGCATTTAAAGAAAGCCAAAAAGAAAGAACAAAATGTGTTTTTAATAATTTTCGATTTGCGATTTTTTTCTATCGAGGGAATTTCATATAATTTACGTTTCGACGTAATAAATGTATAGATCTTAAAAAATAACTTTTTACTAAACTTAAAAACATAAAGCGTTGAAGATAAACTTGTTATAATTCGGTAGAAATTGAGAATGTGGGACTTAATTTGAACGTCAAAGTTGCAAAATTTCATCAAGAAGAATCAAAATTTTACATCAAGCGGTGGGAAAAGAGAATGGCCGTGGTTTTAACCGGTGGCGGTCACCTTTCTCTTGTTTTGAAGAAATTAGAAAAAATTCTTATACTCGGAATAAAACTGTAAGTTTCTATACAAATCAAATCCATGCCGCGCCGCCGCCCACCCGCTAACCTGACACAACAGATACTCCCTAAAATATTAGATGTATAATATATTTTGAGTAAGTACGTTTGCATTAGAGCGCACCGGACTGAAAATAAATTCGTTGTTCGGTTACACAAACACTATTTATTTTTGTGTGGGTACCTTTTGAAACAACAATAAATAAATAAATGGTGTTGGCAATCTGATGTGCGTTAGCCAAAAATACATTGTCCTTGAGACTACACGCGCCAGTTTAAAACCGGTTTGAATTTAAATAAAAAACATTAATAATCATAATATATTATATTTTACTATGGCACCAGAGGCTTATTGAAGTTTTTTTGTTTTTTTTTATATATTTTTTATCGGATTCTTTAAGTAGCTTTATCAGGTGTTATTAATAGTTTATTATTCGTATTAATGTTTTAAATATGTTTATAATAGTAGTACGAGTAATCCATATATATGAGCAGATATATATGTGTGAATGCATACATGTACGCGATCACGTACACACATGTGCGTGAGCATGTATGTGTTGATGTTTGTGTATATATATTGATATATGTGTACATATGCATACGTGTATGTGTGTGTACATGTATATTTATGTGTATGTATGTAATTTAATACTTATCCATGTCATTATATGTATAAAATATAAATTAATGTTTCGTTAAAATTTTCAAAGTTTGTTCTTCGTAGTGTTTAGATAGTGATGTGAATGGTATAGGAAGACTTAACGCATTATCTGTGTACTGTAATAAGATAATAATGTTATGCAATAACCTTTACAAAAAATAAAAATAAAATTGAATATAATTACCATATTACAAACAGTCAAACACTCAAAAAAGTCAATCAAATTCGAGACCTCGGTGTACTGATTGACGACAAACTTTCATTCAAGGCACATGTGGATAAGATTGTCAAGAAATCATTGAGCATGTTAGGATTTTTATTCCGTATTGGAAAGGAATTCAACAATATCCATACACTCAAAATTTTGTATTACTCCTACGTCCGTAGTCATCTTGAGTACGCTTCTGTCATATGGAATCCTTTTTATAACATTCACACAAAACGCATTGAAGCTGTTCAAAGAAAGTTTGTACATCACTTGAACTTCAGGAGACAATTACGTTATTACGATATGGAAAGCTCTATCAAGCACTACGGACTTAAAACATTAAAAAGCAGGAGAGACACTGCGGACATGATTTACTTACACAAAGTGTTGAGTGGTCATATTGACTGTCCAGACCTTTTGTCATCAATCAATATTAGAGTCCCAAGTAAGAAAACTAGAGACAAATCATTGTTTCATGTCGAAATTGCTTCAACGAGTCTCAGGCAAAATTCTTTCTTACTAAGAACTTGCAATCATTATAATAAAACTTATTTTGATGCTGATATCCTGTCGTGTAACTTAGGAGCTTTTAAAAAAATTGTTAACAGAGTATTGTAATAATTAACCCTTTTCTAAATTTAATACATTACATTCATCATTTATTCATTATCACTCTTACATATTATTTGTATTTAATATCAAATGTACGTGTGTGTATGTATGTATGTATGCATGTATGTATGCGTATGTATGTATGCAACTATGTATATGAATGTGTGTACGTATGTATTTATATGTGTGTATGCATGTGTATGTATATATATGTATGTATGTGTTTATACGTGTATATATATATACATTTTCTCTTATTATTTCCTTGTTTTTAACATTTCTTTGTTTTTAACCTTTCTTTGTTTTCTTTGTTTGTTTATTGCTTTTTAACCTTCTTTATCTTTATTGCATGATGTGAACATTGGTTATTGGGTTGTAACCTAATTCTTTTACTTATTTTTTCTCTCTCTCTATGCATGTTATGTTATAAACCTGTTAATGTTCCTAATAAAATAAAATAAAATAAATAAAAAAAAGAAACGGAGTTGAATAATAGTCGATATAGTTTAGTTTTTTTATAGTAACATTGTGACATACACTAGTGAATGGTGGAAGTCGGGGACGTCCGAGGAAGACATTACACGATCAATTGAGCAAAAACTAAACAAAAAAAAAGTAAACTTTTTCAATTCTTGAGAATAATATTATTTTCACATGATAAATGGACCCTGATTATTATGTTGTTATTATTTTCAGCCCAATGGCTCTGTTTCAAATTAAATTTCATATTGTTTTATTGCTTCTTAGAATTTATTATTTAACTAATGTGAATTTACGAATCGTTTCCTTAAAACTTCAGCATTTACTCATTTAAATAAATCTAGCGTTTTTTATTATTTTATTACTATTTTAATAAGCAATTTACCGTGTCCAAAATGAATTACTTTTTCCTAATACATAAATAAATAAAAAAAATGTTGTATTAATAACCACGTCAATAAAAAAACCATAAACACCCCATAAAAACATTCAATGCCATTAAAATCAAATTCAATATTTTCACAGGTGAATTATTCAAGAATTTTATAAATCTGTTCTTTAAAAACCAGGTAAAAACCGTGGCCGTTTTCAATTCTATATAAGTATTGCTAAAATAGTTTTTTACGTTCATGCCAGTTTTTAATCAGTTGATATTTAGTAGCTCATTGGACTTTACTAATAGTTTTACGATCAAATTATTAATAAATCTTTTTTAATGCATTTAAAAAGATTGGCTTAATCTCCGAGTTCTTTTAGTGAATTATTTTATAGTATTTAGTATTTACAGTGAGAAGTGGGAATTAAATTATATTTAAATAGATATTCTATATAGTATTTTGTGCCCAGCGTTGTTGTTCTAACAGTGATGTCGGCAGCATAAGAACGAGTCGTTTATTGCAAATACCTATAATTATTATTATTTTGCAAATCTGAGGGCATCTTGAATGTGCTACCGGCTTTCGTATTTCATCTTACATTTAATCCATAACTGCCCGGTTTCTACTCCTTAAACTAATAGAGAAAAAGATATAATTATTATTATATTAAAGATTAAATTAAGATTGACAACACAATTTACTCATTTTCTCACACAACCTCAATGCGAACCCTTTACTTAGTGGGTTGAATTATATTTTATTTTATTTATTTAAGTTATAGAGCATAGGGTATATTATAGGAATTCTCATAAGGCCTTACTAATAAGCGTGTTTTAAATGTTACACTTGTAATAAACAAGCGTTTACCTTACATTAATGGCTGTTTATCAGTTGTGTGAAATTTAAAACACATTTATTGGTAAAATTGGCTTTAAAGCCTTCATGATGTAATCCTATACTTCAAATGCCTTCCAACGTCCAACTTTAGACATAAACCTTCCCTTTTTAGCATCCCTCATCCATCCAAAGGCTGCAGTTAGTTCACTTACGGTCATCAGCCCGCCTCGCAAAGACGTATATAAGTGGGGGATTTCCAAGTGGTTCATCCCTCCCTTCTCCCTTGCCAAACCCCCCATGTGAGTGCTATAGCTACACCCTTGCCGTCTCATCTGTGGTGACCCCTATTTACCCTCCCAACCAAATACGCCATCGGATAATACCAGATTTCAAATTCTAACTATTTAATTCAAATCAATCAATGATTAAAAAATCTTTTTTTGCCCTTTTTTCAAACGATAGAAATCCAAGTTCTATCTCGCAAACAAGGTTGTATCCTTGTATTTTTTGGCTATTTTAGTCGCCCTGCCCTGAATAGGCAATTGCCCAAACGGTAAATTGAATGTAGAAAATGGTAGTGCTGTATTGTCACACGTCGTGTAAAAGGTAAGTGTAGTTCCTAATGGCACCATGTAACGCCGTGTGGCCAATTCTGGACTTGTGATCAGTTGGCGACATTTCGTCACGCGCGAGTTAATGCCACCGGCATTAGTTCATGTTCTCCTGGTAATGTTGTTTTCTGTACACATGACTTGCTTATTATTTGAATGGTACATAAATCAATGTAAGTAGACGTTTTAAGTAAGTAAGTAATAAAGTTTCGATTAATTTTTTGTAGTTCATGCTTGTGAAAATCAAACGTCTATAATCTAAATTTTGTAATTGATTTGATGGGGTAATTTGTTAACCCTTCATACTAATATGTTCGCTTTTGGGAACAACGCATATTGTCTCATAGAATTCGTTATATTTCCCTTACTCTCGTGGTTAGAAATATGATCTAAATGGTGATAGAAAGAGAAAACACCACGATTTATAATCAAATCCAAAAGTTAACCACAGAATAATTATAATATGCAACTGATTACAAACGCAGTTTAAAAAAAATTAACTTCATGAAACTTTTATATGAAACGGCAAAAAAGTTGGTGTCGATAACTTTTGTAGTACATTTGTCTAATTTGTAAAATGCGTGTTTTTTATATATTTTTTCTTTTTCAGTAATTTAAGTTACAAAAAACGCAGAGCCGTTTTTATGTTCGCATCAAAAAATTTAATATAATAAAATTTATACTTTAATTTTGAATAATACAATTTTAAGGCATTTTGTATCACCTTTCAAAAGCTGTTTTTATTTTTCGGATGCGTTCAGAAATATTCAATTTATTTGGATTTCATTGCAAAGCGGAAATACCTTCTGTCAAAATATGGCCTGAAGAGTTTACCCCTAACAAAATAATATCGTGGCATAAAAATATTCCCGCTTGAAAATCTCATTGTAATCTCTAGGTCAGGTTAAGAGTTATAATAATGTACTTTTAGTTTGTCGCTCTGATAAAATACCACTATTTGGTACGAAACGTTGATTGAAATTAACTTTTACCGTGCTTAATGACCAGATCAATAGCCAGGTACTTCCTAAGCTTTGATTTACTCAACTCATTGCCCTCTCCATTACTTTCATCCTCACAACATACGAAAATACCCAATTGAAGATGCCAGAATGGCAACGGGCAACTGAGACTCTTGTGCAGACATTTTTCATGAGAGGTATCTGCCATAATACATTCACTTCTGTAATAGAAGTTCTTTAAAAATGTGGCTATTTGTAAAAATGGACACAGACAATATGAATTTTCTTGCGACATTCAACGTGGTTCCTCTGCCTTATATAGTATTTGATACTGTTCTGTAGCCATAGTCAAGGTACACTGTCATGTAACGGGAATGTGAGGAATAAACAGATATTAAAATGAAATATGGTTGCTCTTGGCACTCTTCACGATACTTACACGAACATAAATTGAACCGTGTTGAAGTAAGGCTAATGAAAGTTAAATGTACTTCACTATTTAATGTTACAACACTTCGTTGTGCATGTTTTCCATCCATTAATCGACACGATACCCGTGGGTTTATTTTAATTAATTCTGATTAACGTATTACTAAAACTCTGATGTGTCTAAATGAATACCTGGGGAAGTTACTATTTCATCGCCTAGAAAAATTACTACCTATATTACTTTCCGCTAATTTTATAGTTGAAAAACGTTTCAGCAAAGCCCCGTTAACTAGAGAATTGTGGCGAAGCTTAGTGCTAAATCACTATTTTGATTAATCTGCATAACGAATTGGTGTAGGTATATTATGAATACCAAAAAATATGCTTTTTATAAATTGAAGGTTTTCCTATCGTTTCGCTTGAGTAGAATACAAATAAAAAATATGAATGTAATTTATTTTTTTCAATAGAAATATATGAACGCGTAAAGGAAACACCTTAAAGAAACAGTATTATAGCTTAGATTATATGTGACAGTTTCAGTTGATCAACTTTTTTGCTTTGTTATAAAATTATTTACAAAATAAATAAAAACCAGTTTTGTGCTTGTAATCGAACGTTTCTTGAATCCGTTTGTCAAGCGATTTTAATGCGTATTACCTACAATATAAGGTATACCAAGAATATAAACATTTTTGGCTTGTAGCATCCTCTTAAGGCGATGGACCACATCGTGTAACATTTGAAATTGGGACGCTAGCAATAACACCCCTTATGTAGATGGCGATAAGGTTAAAATTACCGCTTAAAACCAGCTGCCTTTTTTGATTTACGCAAGAAAAAAACATCGTCAAAAGGTGTGTTTTATTTTATTACGTATCTTAAATATTTCTAAGCAATCAAAATTTCAATCCAAAATCATAAGATTTTGTGTCATTATTTTTTGTATTTGTAAAGCTTATCAAAACATGAAGCTTTTTTAATAGCGATTAGTATCAAAAATTTTCATCTACAAAAAATACTTTTTGAGATAATGGCAAAAAACTATTTGAAAAAAAGTTTTTCTGGCTTTTTTCATATTGTTGTGTATTTTAAAAACATTGGGTTTGGACTTTTTTGGCCAGTTTCGAATGTAATGTAATGTAGATATTTCAATAAAGAATGAATTTCTAGTGTTGGATAAAAATGATATTTTTTGGAATGGTAATTACGATAATAATCGTCAATTCTCAATATATACATTTCTTATTTTTGTCTTGTTTACAAAGCGTTCGTATAAACACACATTTATAATTATTATTTCTTCGCGCTCGGTTTTTTTTTTGTTTTTTCAAAGAAAATTTTGGATGATACATTTCAAATGTTATTTCAACCGCTATTCTAGGGATGCCCCTGTATTATGGCGGTTGAAGTTTACTGTTTTGATGATTTTCGTAATATACATAATAGTTAGGACGGGTAATTGAACAATTTATCAAATTTGAAAGTTTATTTTCCCGATCTGTGAAGGTTCTATTCAAGTTCTGTTCATATATCATTATTTGACAGCTGTTTCAAAAAACTGAAATTATAACATATAAAAGTGTAAAATAGTCACTAAAAACGTTTGCAAACTTCAATAAAGCAATGATATTTTTTGATTCTAGTTTTACTCAATTAATATGCACTCTGAGCTTATTTATTTCACTTAAAATAGTACCTTCTATGTACCATAGTTACAAAACAATATAAATTGTACATACTATGCACCATGGTTACAGAACAATGTTCTAGTTCTGATATAAAATAGTACATACTGTGTACCATGGTTACAGAACAATGTTCTAGTTCTGATATAAAATAGTGCATACTATGTACCATGGTTACATAAAAATGTTCTAGTTCTGAAATAAAAAAAAGTACATACTATGTACCATGGTTACATAACAAAGTACTAGTTCTGAAATAAAATAGTACTTAATAAATTCCATGGTTAGCGTAGGGAGCATGGAGAATCCATCGCTCAGGGAGTGGAAACACCACCTGCAATAGCCATCCCAAGCTAAGGTGTGAGCTACCGTGGTCAGGCTGAATGACCTGAGGAACAGTGTCACGAACGGTGCCTCTGAGAAACAGGGTTGCATTTCGGAGTAGATCTTGAATAGAACCTTCTCACAACTTGGAAATCAACTTTGAAATTTTACGAATTGTTCAAATTCTGCGAAGCAACCCGTTATTAGTAAATTAAAAATTCCGATTTAGTTAATATTTTATAAGACAAATAACCAGTTAATAATTAATTAAACATTGATAAGTATTATATTTATATGAATTAGGTCCATTGAGGAATGTGAAAGAAGTATGGTTGAAGATGTGTAGAATGTATTGTATTGGTGTTGTAATTGAAATGTATTGCAGATACTCGTATATGGAACGATGGAGTTATTTGTGTTTTTAAAGTATGGAGTTAAGTTTCTTTTTTTATGATATTAGAGAGAAGTTTGATGGTTTTGGGAGCTAGGTGGGTCTTTGGGTTTGAAATGTGAGGGTGGAAATTTTGTTATTCGAACACGTGCATTATTTGCAAAAGTAAAGCTACGATTACACTACACAATTTTTATTACAAAGTTTTTTGGGTAAATTGAATTACTTTGTTTAAGAAACTTTATTGATGTGTTTTGCTTAGATTATCATTTTCGCAGTATGAGCGTGAAACATGGTGTACATTAATTTTAATTATTAAAACACTTAATAATATTATTACACCCAGTATCGTATTTCGCGAAAACAAATGTTGGAAAAAATTCAATGGGGTATATTTGGAGTGCTGGTACTAAGCCGTCTGTATGATGGGATACTAGACTGAATGATGTAAAATGAGATCCCTGAGGCGTAGGTGTATTAAAACCATGCATGACCGTAATATTACAAATGCGTGGAGGTCCGGAAAGAATGCATGGCGATGAGGCAATGAAATGACGTGTGTATATAGAACAGATGAATGGATAAAGAGTGTAGGGAGAATATACAACGCGAAAGTGAACAGTGGAAGAAGTCGAGGATGCCCGAGGCAGTCATGATCAGGTGAATAAAATCTTGAGTTGGGTCATGTCAATAACAGTAATTTGTACCAATTCATTTGTGTGGCGCTCTGTTTTCTCTGCCTACCCCGAGGGAGAAAAAACTGCGTAATGGTTAGTTTAGTTTTTCACATCCGAAATTCTAAAGAGTGACTTTTAAAATTATAGCGTTGTATACAGATATATCCTTTCACAGGAAAGGAAAATAAAACGTCCTTGCGGTAGCTACCGATTAACCCGTAAATCCTTTCAATAAAGTTTTCAACTTTCACCTCATATTTTTCCGCGTTGACTGTGTCTTAAGTCTAAAAGGATCTTCAACTTCTGTCAGCTTAATGGGTTCAAATCCTACGTACATCTTTAAAGTCTAGCCCCAAGCAGGTGTTTTTCTCTTCCACATTAAGGCTTGCTTTTAAGGCTCGAATTTTCGTTCCTTTAGTCATTTCCCCTATCGATTTTTATGGGGGAGCCCCAGGGGTCCTGTTTTAGGACGTCTCCCCTCGCCTCCGGTTCTCGTTACCGGAACGAGCTAAGTTCTAAAAGGTGAGGTTGCCGGTAATGTTGAAGATCACGTAGCAAGAGACGGTTTTATTTTCAGATTACATATATAACTTAGTTATTGGTAAGATCAGTTTAATATCACGATAGAACTTTCATTCCCCTGGTAGTACAATATATACTCTCAAATACTTAAAACTTTGATTTTTTATCAACCCTAAAATCAGATCAATCAGAAGTTAATTCGCTCCTTTCGTTTAGTTGACTATAATAAGTGCAAACATACAAGGCACACGTGAATGAAAATATAAGTCGCCCCTTTGAAAGTATTTCAGAGTATTCGTCCCCGACTTAAACAGTAGGTAGTATGCAATCAATCCCTCAAATTGTGGGCATGTCCAAATGGATGGTCAAAATTTCGGGAAAATTTTAATTGTTCTGCACCATTGGCGTTATTCTCCGTTTGCAAACTGGTCAAGTAGTGTTTTCAGTAGATAACTTCATTACAAACCAGTCACTTAATCTTCTTCACAACTCTTCTAAGGGAAAGTTTTGGGCATGGATCTCTGGAGAACATGCGAGCATTCTAATATTGTCCCTTTTAAAATAATTTGCGATGCGATTTTGTCCATAATGCTTCGAAAAATATATGAAAAATAAAATTAGCATCGTTTGGGCTAATAAAACTTTAGGTAATATTTTTCTGTTTTATGCTCCGGCTTTCAACAGGATAAAGAGTCCAGTTTTGCTATCGCCATCAAAATTTGATAGTTCTCATAAAGTTATTTTTTAGACAATAATATGAGTTTTTATTATATTTAATATATATACATATTTGAATTCCATTTGGTTTTGTTGAATGAATGAATAAATAAATTAGTTAATGAATGAATGAATGAAATGTAATATTTGATGTGTAAATTAACCCACTTCCCTCGTTGTCATTGACAATGCCTTTTATCAACTCGGTCGCACTCACGCATAACCATTCGCACACAGACGCATTTCTCTGAAATTGGATGATATTACAGCGAAATAAATGTCGGTCCTAACCCTATCGGGATTCGGCTCGGGATTTAGCGTGGTTGACAGTCCCTCGGGAGAAAGGTTCAATCCTCGGTCAAATACTTAAATATAGACGTAAGAGGAAAGAACTTTGTTTTTTTTTATCATCCTGTTAGTCCTGCTACCATACTCACAATTACAGCGATCATCTGTTAGTCCTGCTACCATACTCACAATTACAGCGATCATCTGTTAGTCCTGCTACCATACCTAGAGTTTCAGCGGATCACCTGTTAGCCCTGCTACCATACCCAGAATTCCAGCGATCATCTGTTAGTCCTGCTACCATACCCAGAATTCCAGCGATCATTTGTTAGTCCTGCTACCATACCCAGAATTCCAGCGATCATCTGTTAGTCCTGCTACCACACCCAGAATTCCAGCGATCATCTGTTAGTCCTGCTACTATACCCAGAATTCCTTCAAAACAAACTTCACGCTTAAATTCTGGACTATTTTCACATTTTTTAATGCGTAAAATTTTAAAAATTCTAGACAAAATAGATATATTAAAAAAAACTGTTTATAAAAGTGTGAAAAGTTGATGAACTGTTAGTCCTGCTACCATACCCAGAATTCCTTCAAAACAAACTTCATGCTTAAACTCTGCACTATTTTCACATTTTAAATGCGTAAGATTATATAAATACTAGACAAAATACTTGTTTACATATTTAAAAAAACAGTTTATAAAAATCTAAAAAATTGGTGAATTGGATGAATTGAGCACTGAATTGCAAGCACAATCGTGTTTTGGCATCTCTTGAATATTTTACCCAACGGCGTAAACAGATATACAGTGTTTAAACGTGGGACAGCCATTTAGGTATTATGGAAATTTTTGTCTCCACGTTTTTAGTGTAGTCCATGTTTGAAATTACCTATTGATTTGTTGAATATACTCATACATATTCGGAAGTGTTGAGGTACCTTGTTGTTTTCTGATCTATTGGGCGGAAGAAATTATCATATTTTTGTAACGTTTGTGGCAGTTTAGGTAGTAATTAAAGCAATTATAATACACGAACCTCTGCAATAACTGATGTAGTGTTTCCTCCAGCAATCCACCTTCGACCTTTAGGAGCGTGAGAGCCCCTTCTGCCCAACTGTGAACGGATTACGTAATTCAATTAAAGATCGCTTCAAGGCCCATTCAGCTTGAAAAACAGTTTTTGTATTGATATTCCTTACACAGATGTGATTCGTTTCATTTATTACTTCAATATTCGATACAAACCAAACTTATCTTTGATTTTTACTCGTAAGAAACTAATATCCAGATTTGCTAGGTCTGTATACTTTCTGCATTTACGTTAAATACGCGCATTATTCAGAAATATTTATTTAGTTTTTGTGTTGCTAACATTTGTGCTTCGTATCAGTAAATTGGTTACTTCAATATTTGAGATCAACCAAACTTATCTTTGAATTTGGTTCGCAAATATTTAAGTTTTTGTTGAATATTTCAATAACTAACTTTCGCATTTATGAAATATTTTGCTTACATGAACGTTATTCATTATGATTTTTTTGTGCAAATCACGAATCTTTCTAAATTTTCTAAAAATATTTCTCATGAACGTACTATTTACATTATTATTAAATATTTTGTACCAAAACGCTTTCAATGCAAGCTTCCAGCTTCTTAGTCAGTTTTTAGCAATTCTACTTGGGAACAAATGCGATACATTTGTTGAATGACATTCCATTTGCTAAAAGATGCTAAAAGCATTTTTACCTGTAATTAGAAAAGTTGCTATTTTTTATGAAAAATCACCATTTTCCAATTAATTAAAAACTCCAAGTAATATTATATATACCGTACGATACACGGAAACAAATATATTTTTGCCCTACGTTAAATTCACAGGCCTTATCAATTTAAGAATTTTTATCGATTGACGATACAAAGAATTATCGTTGTAATGCAAAAATATTCTTATTTTCACGAACACGTGTTCCGACATCATGATTATATATTCATAATTTACCAAAAGTTTATCAGGAAACCTATTTATTCATTCGTAAGGCCTGCAATCCCGTTTTTTTACGGGACATTATTTGAAAAGCTTCTTAATAAATTAGCGATTGTCAATTTTCTTCGTGTATTATATACAGGTACTAGACACTATCCGAGAATTTAATTAAGTACATGATTGTCAAGATTGAACTGAACATAACATACCTACGCTATACTTATAATATTGTTATATCTTCTTCAATACCTACTTTATTTCCTACTTCTATTCCTACATTTATGCATACAAATAAAAATAAAAAAAAAGAATATGCTTTTTACCTACTTTTATTTCATTTATACCTACTTTTATTCATACATTTATTCGCACTTTTATTAATCTACTTTTGTTTTCAATTTTATGCCTAGATCCTTTTGTACATTCTTTAAATATATTTTTATGTCTGCTTTTATTCCTACCTATTATTTTTCTATTGTATTCACTCATAAATATGTCACTTTTCTCTTTTATTTTATCATATTCATCTGAATGAAAGTCAGGAAGATACCAAACTATGCATCTGTTGACATATTATCATCTTCGTCTGCATGAAAGTCAGTTAGAAACCAAACTATGCATTTGTTAAAAAAATTCTAAAATATTCTACAGGGTTTTGAGAAGAATATGAATAGAATAAAAGCAATACTTTTTGTGTTGTTTTGAAGAGTTTTACAATAAAGTATTCTCCTTGTTACAATATGGCCAATGACTATTTGAACACGTTCCGCTTTTCCAGCCAAGTATTGTATTTACGGATAAGGGCGGAAGAAAGCCCGCCCAGGGGTGGATGTTTGGTTGCACGCGATGCTATAAAGCAGGTGTTTGCCTGCAATACATTCCAACACCCCCTGCAAACACTCACCCCCATTTCACTCCCAGTCCCTATCACTCTATCAGCACAGCGGTACAGTCTGCCAACATAATCTAGAAATTTAATAAAAATTCAATAATAAAAAATTTTTTAAGTTTCTATGTCCACACAAATTTAAAAAATAAATATGTTAGGTTATGTATGATTTTTGAATCTGACAGTACGATAATAATAACAAGACGAATGGCATTACTTTTTTTTTTTTAAATGCTTACCTGATTCCATTAAAATTATTTAATAAATGCCTTCTTTAATATGAAGATACATTCTTAAAATACAAAAAATATAATGTTATCACCGTTTACAATTACCACTAATTTCAGAACACCGTTTGATGCTGATGTGAAAAATATTCACGTTTTTAGACTTTTTATAGTTACCTACATTATTTTGTTCTTTTAGTCATTTTGGTATTACCATTTCAAACCATACGATCGCAGTTCCTCTGTTTTAGTCAATTACAACAATCTTTTGACACCCTGTACAGTGGCACAACAGTACACTAGATCAGTAGTTTCACTGCACGGTCTAAACCTCCCTTGCTTCCTTACTGTTTGCGGATATTGTATTTTCTGGGATTGAGGTAATGGTAATAAGGAGATGTTTTCATTTGTACTTTCTTTTGCATTTTGCTATCAATGAGTAAATGGCAATACTTGCAATGGCTAAAGTAATAAATTTTGGTTATCGATTATAAATAATCGAAACAACGTAACTTTGTTTGAACCACTAAATTTTTTTATGTTTGATTTGGTAGAGCATTGCATAATTACGTAGCATAGAATTTAATATTTCTCTGTCCAAAAGATGTATTCAAACTGGGAGTAACCAGTATATTTTGGCTTATTGCTCTGGTTGAAGATTCGTGTTAGTTATGTGGAGTATGCATATATGTTTTTTTTTAATTTTAAATACATTTTTGTACATTTTAGTTTTTAAAGTTTTTAAATATTTCTTCTGTCGAAGTTCTAACCGGAACTTTTAGAATTGTCTTAAGTACTCCTTTTTGGAATATATTGACCGATCGGTGGCCGAGTTGACATCGCGTTTGGGTCCCACACAGGCGTAGCGTGTTCAATTCCTCGGCTGGCTAAGTCCTCCATCACAACACAAGCAACATTAGCTTACTGTGGTGGTAGTAGGAGGTTTTCAAATATTGTTAGGTTATTCGTAACCCGGGAAAATAATTCTTAAAAAAAAAAAAATTGAGTCGCTCTGTATGAGTGCTCAAGGCAGACCCCCAACCAGTTATGCCGTACTCTATTAGTGACTGACACAAAACATTGTACACTTTTTAATGTCATTGATGTTGAGGATATTACGAATGTTGCTAAAGAAGTACATGTACCTGGCGAGTTTTTTGTAATTATGTCAATGTGTGAATTCCATCGGAGATTTTCAACGATTTCAAATCCAAGATATTTGATGCTTTTGGAGTGTCCTGTAATGGGACAGAGGTATGATAAACCTTGATTATGTTGATATTCAATGAATTCTGTAATTTCAAGAGATAGTTTTATAGCATATTATTATTTATAATGTCAAACCACAAAAAGATTGCCTTCTACGAAAATATGTTGTTTTTTATGTTTATTATATTCGTAAGAAGGATATAATCGGAATATGAGTATAGTTTGTGATTCTTATTTTGTGGTTTATCTCGACTCGATTTTCTCGGAATAATGATTTTATAATTCTTGTCTAATTAGTAAGATGTGTAACCAAAAAGTTTATTAGCTTGACGCCATGTTAATATTCACAACACAACTTATGTATTGGATAAACCCTAGGGTCAGAAGCAGAGATCAGAGAACAAAATTTGTTTATATTATCTATGGCATGAAGGTTGACGCTAAAGATAAAATGGTTAGAGCTGACGGAAGGTCTGTAGTTCAAATCCCATGCCTTTTAATAACCCTTTTCATGAGTTTTTTTAAAAACTTTTTTGTACTGACCTTTTTTCTCTCTCTCTGATTTTCTCAGTACTTTTTTCTGAATCTGTATTCATTTTTTTTTCACTTTAAACGTCCTACGTATACGATTTAAAATAATAATTTAATACAATATGTAAAATACGAAATTTAAAAAAATATATAATTATCTTGTTACAAAGAATCCTTTGACAAACCGCTATATAATCATGTAACATTATTATTTTGATTTTCGCTAAGTGGCAAAAACTCTCCAAGGATCATCTCTGACGTAGTGAAATTTGCTTAGATTTTACTGAAATTTCGACATCAATGCAACTATTTTCAGTTTGCAACCGTCTCATCGTCAGCTATGGAAATTTTAAATATTTATGTATCCGTCAAAATAAGATTACCTACCAACATATTTTTTTAATCTCTTCAGTCGAAAAAAACATTAAAACGCAGGATAATCATTTCATTTTCAATGACAATAATCTCGTGCTCAACTCTGTGCAATATGGTGTATTCGTTGTGATTACTGTTTTTTTTTCATTCTATACGTAGGCGTAGGTACGGATGACTTTCTCCTTTTTGCATCCGGTTAGAGTTGACATCCTTCTGTACGATGAACTTGTCTCCAACACAGGCTTATAAGGTACCAGTAGATACAAAATTCAGATTTAAAATGTGAATAATTCATCATCGAAACTTCAATTTATATGCAAAGTTCGTACCATTCAGTTGGCTTGGGGCAGATATATTGTGCTATTGCCGAAAGGGAATGAAGTACCGATTTGGCATTAAAAACTATGTATTGGCATTGCCAAACAGACTTCCTTATTGAATCCTTGTCGTTGAAATAAGCGATGTTTCCCAAACTTTTTCGACTCTCCATGTCAAGATGTTTATTTTAAGAGGAAGCTACAAGCCAAAAATGTGTATATTCTTGGTATATCTAATATTGTAGGTAATAGGCATTAAAATCGCTTTACAAACGTTGAGTCTAGAAACGTTCGGTTTCAAGCACAAAACTGGTTTTTATTTATTTTGTAAATAATTTTATAAGAAAGCAAAAAAGTTTACCAAGTGAAACTGTCCCAGATAATCTTAGCTATAATACCGTATTTTTTAAAGTTGTTTCCTTTACGCGTTCATACATTTCTATTGAAAACATTTTTTTTAGAAGTTTACATTTATATTTTTTATTGAGTAATTTATTTTTGTTATTTGTTTTCCTTCAAACAAATAAACAAAAAAAACCTTCAATTTATCTAAAGCATATTTTTTGGTATTCACAATCTAAACCAATTCGTTATAAAGATTTATCAAAGTAGTGATTTAGCATTAAGCTTCGCCTTAAACGTCCTTTGGGATCATTATAAGGTAGATATTGATGGATATCTACTCTCAGTATCGCTCTGGAGACAAACCACCTTTCAGAATCTAAGCTTTGCTTTGTGTGACTTTAGTCGTACTTACTGACTAGATTTAAATAACAAGTTACTTCTTTTCCTTGTCTATTTTCACTTTCTACTTTATACGCCCTCAAAAATATCCAAGTTTGGTAATATAACGTTTTCACTTTAAAACAAAATCGCACGCAAATCGCGTTGAAACTGAAGTTTTAAAGTGTTAAATAAAATATAATATATGTAGGTTCTGATAATTTTTTTCTGAAAATAAGCGCATTTAGTAATAAAGATTCTTCTCCGCCCACTTTGGGAACCAGGCGGACAAAAGCTAACTGCGGAGAAAGAGATGCAAATAATGCAATTGTTGTCTAATCAGACAGTGACTAAGTTAAAATGATATGGAAAATCACTGTGGAAATTCGAAAGGATTCCTTGTAAAAATTCAAGGTTCTTATCGTATAATATAATTTTACTTATTTATTTATTTATTACACGCCCTTGTGGGCTTTTCTTAAAAAAAAATACAAGCATTTTGTATCAGAGTAAACACTTAAAAATTAATACAATAAAGAAGAATGTAAACATAATGGCAAAAATGAATCCTCACTCATATAATTGAGTTTAAAAGATTCAACAAAACAAAATAGTAGAAGCGGAGAAGTTATATGGGTACATAGGTCTATTTGTGTCTAGAAGAATAAAAGTGATAGAGTATACAACATTTATACTGATTAGTTTTCAAATGAAATATATCACCCAGATCAGAATATTTGTTTCCGAGATTGTGAAGTCTCGGAATCGGAGAATTTTGGTAAGCTAGTGTCCTGGTGTTACTGAAGTAAAAAAGGTAAGAAATGTCGGCATGATTGTTTGGGAACATGGATATTGATACATTGAAATAATTCATATTATGTCGGAGTACGAGTAGATATGCGTGGAAATGTGTGTAAATATAACCCTTTTATATAGCAGACTAATCTTGAATTGAACAGGGAGATAACCTAATGGTACGTATACATTTGCGAACCGAAACGCGAACCGAGCCACGAATTACGGGAAAGGGACAAAGCAACTGCAACCGGTGTTTCGCGCCATTTGCGGTTGCTTAGTTCCTTTCCCATAAGTCGAGGTTCAGTTCGGCAGTTCGGCTCGCGTATGTATACATACCATAACCTAACCTAACTTGTGTTTCATGCTTTTGGTGAATAATTTAGGTTAGATATGTACATAGAGTAGTTTTTTAGTTGCAAATGTAAATTAAAACTGTCAACTGGTAATAAAAGTACAGTACGCTGTTGAAATCAATGATCCAGACTCGGGTTTAGCGTGCAAGTGAGATGTTCTGTTTCCGGCTGGGAGTACCTAATCTTGGTTTTGGTTTCGTCACAGACAATTTATGCTTTACAGAATGCCGATTTGAACTTTGACTTCCTCATTCCTCGTAATTATAGCCTCGTACATTCTCATTTAAACTACTTGATTGGAATCTGGAGAAACGCAAATGAAACATAGGTATATAAATGAAATACAGGTAACACAAAACAAAATAATCAAAATGCTATTTATCTTCAAACCTAGAACATCCACAAAAAAATATATATGGAAACTGTGATGTTTGGTAATAAGTTGGGTTTTCAAGCAATAGATGGCACCAGTCATAAAGCTTACTCCGGAATCCGACAGATGTCGCTTGAGTGTAGCAATTGCCTGTGGGATATTATTGCCGGTCAACAAGCTTCTAGAAACAGAGAATTACCAACCCTCGGGTAATGAACAGTGTAGCTAAATCCAGACTTATTTATTGTAACGTAAATAAACGCAATTATAGTAAAGAACCATTTACTTTTTCAAAGAGTTCCCAGCACAGAAATCTGCAAGTTAGCAGAGATATAACAGAAACAAAACTTTTAACATTAAGAGAATTATATTAATATAATGAATGTCTCCTTATATACAAAATAAATCACAAACTCATACATACAAATAAAGAACTCATTAAAACGTCCCAAGTAAACACACACACTATAAAACACCATACATACTCATTATGGCAAGCAATCCGTTGGTTACGAGGGGGACAACATATGTAATTGCCTTGCAAACAAAATCAAAAATTGAAAAGTATAGGTACAATTTAAAAAAAAATTGTTCACTTTTATGCTCAATCAACAAAACACTGAAAGTGAATAATATTGTTTTGTAATGTATTTATGTGGAATGTGTTAGTTATTTCTAGTTAAATAAGTGAAAATCTAATTTTATTTTATCTAGAATAAAAACTTCATATACATAAAAATAAATAACAACGTATGCAGAACTCTAGCAACGTGACTTTAATTTATTTTATCCAAAATTCATTAGTATATTAAATAATATACCATAGTTAGTAATATACTATAGCTAACATGTACATAATTGAACTAGAATTCCTTCACCAAACACAAGAGCATTGTCTCTTTATGGTGAGGAAAGGCTACTTTAATTTCTATTGTTTTATATCTTGTTAATATCCTGTATTTATCTATGTAAAAATTTTTTTTTCAAATATGAAATAAAAAATAAAAAAAAATGTAGCAAATAATATACTATGGTAAATAGTACACTATAAGAATGAAGTAAATAATATGCAATAGTATGTAGTAAATAATTTACTTAAATATGTAGCAGATAATATACTATGGTAAATAAAATACTATAAGTATATAGTACATAACATACTAAGGTAAATAATATTCTATAAGTATATAGTAAATAATATACCTTGGTAAAAAATAAACTATAAGTTTGTAGTAAATAATATACTATAAGTAAGTAGTGAATAATATACTATGGTAAGCAATATACTATAAGTATATAGTAAATAAAATACTATGGTAAAAATATACTGTGAGTATGTGTAAATAATGAACTATAAGTATGTATTAAAGAATATACCTATACCTGTAAAAATGTTTATTTTTACCTTATGCCTACCCTACTTTTGCTTTTAATGTTGAGGTTTTCTATTTTTCTACTGAACACATCTACTATTTTTGAGAAAATATTGTCAACTGCAAGCAATCTAGGTTCAAGCTACAGGTTTTCCAATGAGAGGTGTTATTTTGACTGTCATTTTTTGACATTAAACAAGTAGAAACTACGCCATTAATAAAAATGGAACGACACACGCTTCAACAACGCATTGAAATTATTAAAATTCACTTGCGTGAATCAAATGCAAATCTTCTTGAGTGATGAGGCCCATTTCCACCGCGGTGGCCTCGTCAACAAGCAAAATTGTCGCATCTGGGGCTCGGAAAACCCAAGAGTTATTGTTGAAAAGCCTCTCTATGCTCAACGTGTGACTGTTTGGTGCGGTTTATGGTTCGGCGAAGTCTTTGGACCTTACTTTTTCGAAAATGAGGCTGGAGCAACAGTTACGGTGAATGGATTGCGCTATCGAGAGATAATTAATGATTTTTTATGGCCGGAATTGGATGGTATTGATCTGGACAGCGTTAACTTTCAACAAGACGGCGCTACGTGCCACACAAGCAACGAAACCATTGATCTTTTACGATTGAATATCAAAATAACACCTCTTATTGGAAAACCCTGTAGTATCTAAATGACTCTAAAGTACTACAATTAAAGTACGACAAATCAATCACCGCTTAGTGTATTATGTTTGCCAATACGTACTTATTTGTCAATAATTGTTTGTATATTATATTATATAATATCCTTTCCATCCTGACACAATCTTTATATTTTTTATTTAATAAAGTGGTGTAAAAAAGTTGGTTATTTTCATTTTATTTAAAATGAAGAAATTAATAAATACCTAAATAATTCATACACCTGTGTCTTATATACATGAGACATTCTCGCAGATGCAATCCTTTATTTTCGTTTGTGACTAGCCAAGACTGAAATAGCCTCTGTATTCTACATCTGTTCCGCTGGACCCATTCACAAGGCGGGAAACGGTTACTGAATGCTCCATAGACGCTAAATCCTATAGGATACTATTTCCTCTCCCTGGTGTCCCACTCTGACAGCAGGAAGCGAATTTCACCTAGAACCTGCCCGTGGTTCTCAGAAACCGGGAGATCACTTTACGATAAGATGCGTGTTGATTTTGAAAGCATGCTATATCTGAGATCTTATCTCAACTAAAGGCATAATTTATAACGATGAGTCGTTATGAACGAGTCGCATAATTGAACTAGCTCTTTTTGATGAGCCGCATGCGCACACGGAGAAAAATGTAACTATAATAATTGATTTTTTAAATATTTATGTTGAGGGATCAGTAGGATTTATAGGCCCTGTTAGGAATTCTACCGAGCCGAACCCTCTGATATGAAAATATCTGGAGTCCGTGAATTATTTTCCCATTTGATCTCTGGTGAGTTGACGTGTTGTTCTTGCATTGTTTTGTATTTATTTTGCTTATATATTGCACTTGCATTATGCTGATTGACTAGATGATCATTTGTGGAAAAGTGTGTGGAAGGGTTTAGTTTTTCCTATGGGACAGATTTAACCCGGACATAATAACGGAAGAATACAAATAAAATAGAATTTATTCCAGAATGTATTCAGGGGTAGTGCAATGCAATACATTCCATATTTGAAATAATATACATAATTAGCTTAAGAAAAAAAATATATGATCCTGTTAAAAAAGTGATAGCATGCCCTGATAAAATATTAGTCATTCCGAATATATCGAAACACGTTTTTACGCACGTTTTCTTTTCCTATTAAATATTATGACGGAATGCGACAATTTAAGAATTTGTATGAATTTTTGCTTCGCCGTCCCCATAAAACATTCGCTTTTAACTGATACTTTGTTAGGAATTCTGTCAATACGTTTGTTAAAGGCCTGCAGTCCCGTTTTTAACAGGATCATATTTTTTTTCGAACGAATAATTTTACCAGGTTTTAACATAAATTAACAGTATTTTGTATCAGTACGTTTTCATCGTCTACGACTCCACGTAAAACGTACCACGGCTCAATCGAACGGTAACTTTTTTTTTATCAGGTGATTTTTTTAGAAAAGTAGCCTCATTAAAATTACTAAGTATTAATTGTGTCCGACCGTCACACTTCTAGATTTGGACATATGTACATACACCTGGCTACTACCTAGCATTTTATCATCTCACCGGTACCTAAAGTCGTACGATCATTCTTACGCTTACGCTGAGAGTATTCTCTTTGTTCAAACGCTCTGAGTTCACGGCTCCCGTTCAATTGAGCCGTCGTTCAATTGCGTCGACTCTTTGAGCCGTACGAAAAAAATGAGCTGTTACCGTGGCTCCCGCTCTTAAGGCGATGCACTACGTCGTGTAATATTTTAAATTGAGCCGCTATCAATAACAACCCTTACGTAGATGGCGATAATGTTTAAATTCCCGCTTAACACCATCCGCCTGTTTTGATTTATTCAAGAAAAAAACATGGCCCAAAAGTGCCTTTTATTTTGTGGATGTTCAGGCATAAATATTTAATTTTTTTTCCGATCATTTTATAAATAACTTAATTTGCTACATTATAAAATAAAATTATAACCGAAAATGGGTTCTTAAGTAGGAGATTTTGAACTTTAAAGCAGTTTTCAAAGGCCTTATACATTATTTTTTCTGGGCTTATAAAAAGACTTATCTAAAAAATACTCGATTATTTCAAACGTCAAGATGTATTATATGTACTCGCAGTATTTAATTAAAGTATCTAAGGTTTCAGAGGCGACCAAATTTTCAAACTAAAAACACATGATTTTGCATTACTACGTATGGCATCGCCTTAATAAAATGATTCAGCATGACCCATCGCTAATAACTTAGTTATAACCTCTCTCTCAGTCTGATAAACGAAGCATTTAGAGAGGTTACAATAAAGCTCTCAGAGACAAAAAAAAAGTTAACTGTCTTTTCACATCTTAATAAATATGTATAATTTTCGAAGTAGTAAAAACACTCAAATGGTCAAATCAACGCAACTTTTATCAGCCCGCACCGTAATTTCCATCATGAGCTATAGAGCTTTGAAATATCTGTTTAACTGTTACAAATAAGATAGCACCCCATTTGTTTGTCCCATTTATATATTTTTTTAAATTTTTATACCGATACCTACGTATTTATTCTAAAAAAGAAATGCTACATGATTAATTTACAAAAAATGTGTTACAACGTATTGCACGTAGGTGTTATCTCACCATCCTCTTGATTGCTATACTTTCATTATTATTTTGCTATGCTTTCACTATTATTTTTCTATAATTTCATTATTATTTTACTATACTTTCAATATTATTTTGCTATTCTTCATTATTATTTTTGCCATACTTTCAATATTATTTTGCTATACTTCATTTTTATTTTATATACTTTCAATATTATTTTGCTATACTTCATTTTTATTTTATATTCTTTCAATATTATTTTGCTATACTTCATTTTTATTTTATATACCTTCACAATTATTTTGCTATACTTCATTATAATTTTGCTATGCCGAGTGACATCTTCAAGTATCTACTTCAGTGTCGTAATTTTCCGGTCAAATTCGCTTCTGACAATGTCGATCGGCCTTCGGCTATTTCGAATCCCGTCAAACATTGCCTGCCCGGCGCGGCGTCTACTCTAACCGTCCCTTTTTAGTACCCGCTGTTTGTTTACGTTAATGTTGTGACTGTAATATTAATACCAGCAACACTTATCTAAAGCGTAATAAGACACAATACTCTATAGTGAAGTCAGAACCATAATGACGTAAGTAAAGAAGACGCGTCAAAAATATTCGGCTGGCTAACGCGGCGTATTGGACGAACCCACGGTCTAATTTACCTTGCACGGAGAAAAATGAGTACTGCTAATTTGTTAAGAATCTCTTTAAATTATTGGTAATCCGGTTAAAACGCATTTGCAGGCCCCCATCGAATGAATTAATAGGTTTCCTGTTTAACTTTTAGTAAAAACGAATATATTATCACGATGTCAGAACACGTGTTCATAAAATCCTAATATATTTCGAGCTTATGTTACCATATTGTAACTGTTGATTTCCCTAAAATCAAAATAAAATAATATATTATCAAGGCGAGCGCAAGTGCATGAACACGTGTTCCGATATATTAGAATTTTACTAAAAGTTTATCAGGAAATGGCCGGCAACGGTGTGGCCTAGGAAAGAAAAATTTCCGCGGGGTATATTTAAATTAATTCTGATAAATGTATTACTAAAATATCAGATGTTTCCGACTAAATCCCTCTGGGAGTCACTAATTAATCGTCTAGAAAAATAAAATCTGGTGCTTAATTATTACAAAAATTTTATACAAAAATTTCAAAAGAAAACATTCAAACAACAACAAAAATATTTTAATGTTGAGGTTACTGTTTGTATTACTTGCTACAAATCGGCCCAAGCTAAGCTTAGCAAGTAAGGTAAATATATCAAATGTAACAACAAATGCAATTAAAATAATACATTAAATTAAATTAACGAATTCTTCGAAATTAATTAAAATATGGCGTCTTAATCATTTTGTATCCCGCTGGGGACTCGATGGCGGAATGAATGACTGCATAGTTTAGAAATGGGAGCGAATGGATGGACACGTGTTTATCTGGCTCGCGAGTGTATGGAAGGAGTCGTCGACATCCTGAAATACATGATACAATCAAGAGAATTAAATACTTAAGTACTGGTTTTGATCCCTAAAGCCTATGATTTGCAACGTACTTCGCTTAGGACAACTGTCAGAATACAGGTTCCGTTTGATATAAAAAATATTTATTTAAAAATTTGTAAACCTTGACAAATATTTTTCAAATGCTAAATGTCGTTTAATAGAATTATTTTATGGTTTAATCACTCGAGTGAATGCGTCAACAATTTGAGTTGAGTCGAGTGATTGCCGTGCGAGTTGGAAATAAAAATTCAAATTCAAATTAAAAACTTCATATAAAAAAATTATGCCTCTGTATTTTAATACGGTGACATATAAACTGATTATAGTGCTTTTTTAAATTCCTTAATTTTTCCCAATTTTTACATTAATTACATACAATATTATATAAATCAATACGAATAATGGGAACACACTAAGGCGCAGCCTGTGCGTGGGTAATATATTTAAGTTATTATATTATTGTACCTAGAAATAAACAAACTGTGGGCATATAAAACAAAAACAAGATTACATTTTGTTTAAGCGGTTTGTATAAAAAGTGTTTACAATAGTGTATAGTGAAGTTATAAGTGTAATATATGGTGAATATTTTATGAGAAACATAAATTGATACAAATAAAATAAAAAAAAATTCAATTGCTGTATCGAATAGCCATAATTTTAACTCTTTTAAATATTGAGAAAGTTTAGTAATCATTTAAATATTTTTCGGTAAAAGATTGAAAGTACGAGGTCCAATGAAACTGTAGTGTGTTTGCATTTGTTTTGTGTTCGTTTGGGGAGTATAAAATACATTATTATTTCTACTTTCATTTTATGAAATGTTTATTCTGCTTTCATTTATTTCTAATTTATTTTTGTTTTTAAAGACGTATTTCATAGTTAGCAAAATAAATAGTTTATGGAGACAGAATAGTTTAGATTCTAATGTTCTTTTCCGATTATATGAACATAACTTTGATGTTATAATTTTGGGTTATTTGTAAAGGTCTTATATGTGCAATTTAGAGTGGAGTGAAATCTTTTTTTTCACTGGACGGTAATGTAAGAGTCAAAATTTGGTGCCTTTTAGGTTTAATTTAAGCCATGTAAAATATTATACCATTTGGTTTAGAGTAACTGCCTCCGCAACGGCATCGAATTTATGAAAATAATCGGTTTTACACTCTAATTTGAAGTAATGTTTATGTACGATATTTTTGAATAAACATACCTACCTATTTTTATCTAGAAAGTTTACTTGGTATAATATAGATTTGACACAAAATAAAAAGAAGTTCGAATTTGTGTTTTATAATTTAAATACGGGGAGAGAGGAAGCGCGGGAGGTGATACTGAGCTTGCTTGTACTTGTCGCGTCTCGAGTCGCGCGTCGTCGGTGCTCTATCGTTCGTGGCTCGGATCAGTCGCACGCTCGTTTATCGTTAAAAATACGTTCGATAATCTTTCGTTGCAACCATGCAAAGAACTCGGAGTGTATTCAAATGTCCTCTATTTGGTGATGTTTGTGAGATGAAAGAAAACGTTCTACCTACTTATGAAGATGTAGTGAAATACTATGAGTGGACGAGACATCAACTGAAATTGCAATTAGAAACTGCAAAAGAACCAATTTTTGGCGAGATAGCAAACATAGTAACGTCGAGAATTGAAAATATATGGCAAACGGCATCTATTCCTACAGTGACGTGAACAAGGATCATTCAAATGTTGAAAGCATATCATCTAAAGTGCAAAAATCTACTCAAATCTATCAAGAGGCTCTCCCCGGACGAGTTAAATAGTTTTCAGCAAAGAAGTAAGATACTTTTTGATATTTCAGCATGCAAGTGCAAAGAATTTGCTCAATGTATCTGTACTAAGGATAAAAAGGTCCTAAACGAGAGCAAACTTTTTTGACCGATCAAAGAACGTCTCGGATAATGGTAATCAGCGGAATCGACGTAACTGCTACAAAGAACATGCAAAAAACTCTAAAAAGGAACCATGAACGAGAGAATCGCCGAAACACATCCTTAAGCACTTCAACGTTAGCTGATTTAAATGCTAGTATTTCTTCAGCGACATCATCAGAGACAGAAAAATCTTATTGCTCCATGATCAAAGGCGTTATTAAAAAGAAAATAAAAAAATCGACGCTTTATTTTCCTACGTTATCGAAGACATGTGATAGGTATGGAGTGCCTGACAGAGCAGCAGCAGCAATAGCATCATCTGTTTTGTTCGACATTGGGTCTGATGTTGAGGTCATTGATCGGCACAAATTACGAAGAGAGAGAACTAAAACTAGAGAAAAAATAACGGAAAATGCAACAATTACAGAGCTCTTGGCCTTATACTTTGACGGGAAAAAAGACAAAACTTTGAATATTGTTAAAAAGGGCGGTAAATGCTACAGGACTATGGTTGTGGAGGAACATATCTCACTAATTCAAGAGCCGGGATCCATTTACATGGGATACGTGGTACCTGATGTTGGGACAGCAAAAGGAATAGAAACCGCGATAACAGGGTTTCTGTTACATAAAGAAGTTTCCCAAGATAGAATTATGGCAATTGGTTGCGATGGTACGAATGTAAATACTGGAAAGTATGCTGGAATTATAAGACTGCTTGAGAAAAAGCTACAAAAACCACTACAGTGGATAATTTGTTTGCTTCACATGAACGAACTGCCTTTGAGACATCTGTTTCTTTATCTCGATGGGTGTACTTCGAGACCTAAATCTTATATTGGTCCACTGGGAAAATCACTGGAAACCTGTGAAAAGCTGCCTGTTAAAAAATTTGAACGCATCGAAGGTCAAATGCTAACAGAAAAGGCCAAAGATCTGAGTTCAGACCAACAGTACTTGCATAAAATTGTCTTGGCGGTAATTTCAGGTGAATTTCCAGAAGACCTAGGCAATAAATCTCCAGGAAAACTATCACATGCCCGTTGGATCACGCGTGCTAACCGAATACTACGTTTGTATGTATGTACTGAAGAACCATCTGAAAATTTGAAAACTCTGGCTACTTTTGTGGTCAAAGTTTACGCACCGTTTTGGTTCTCAATTAAAAATAAACCATCATGCAAAGATGGCACGCGTCATCTGTTCAATATCATTAAGGCCTCCAGATACCTGCCAGAAACTCTAAAAAAATTATAGATCCTGTTATCCAAAGAAACGGCTACTTTGTGCATCCTGAAGGGATTCTACTTGCGATGATAACAGATGATAAAAAACATGTTAGAGTGGCTGGCAGCCCGCCGCATACTAAAGGCACGCAGTACTGCTCAACCTCCAACACCTAGAATGTTTCAAGTGCCATTGATAAATTTCAATGCTTCTACATATATTGATTTAATAAATTGGCAGGAAAACTTAACCGAACCACCGATTTTTAAAAACTTATCGGACCAGGAAATTCAGAATATCGTGGAATCTGGTGGCGATAGCGAACTATTGTTTATAAGACTTCCCTGCCATACTCAAGCTGTTGAAAGAGCTGTAAAGAATACGACAGAAGCTTCCATTTCTCAGTGCACAAGAAAGTCGCGGCTAGGTGATGCCAGGCTGGAATCGCGGAACAAAATACCTAAATTTTAAACTAAAAAAGGATTTTAAACCTAAATAATAAATGTATAATTATGTTTCAATTTTTTTTTAGAGCGATGCCTTAATAAACATCTTAATATATATTGTTTATCATTTAACACCTACTTACCACTAAATTAATCATAATGTATCGCCTTATAAACTTTTAACTTTTTTAACCTAATTTTCAATTTTTGGGGTCACTGCGGAGGCAGAAGATCTTAATTAAATGAAATGAAAAATCCCACGTATTTTTATTTTAACATAAGGCACAAATCCCCCCCTCTTAGAACTCTGAATCATAATTTTTTTTTTTCATACATCCGTGCTCCAGGCTAAATTGTGCATGAAGCGCACCGCCCCATCCTATTATTCCGTATATGAGTGAAGATTGCAACAAAGAAAAATAAATAATTTTCTTTTGCTTCTAATTAATTTTCTTTTGCTTCTAATTAATTTTCTTTATAGCAAATGAATTCACCCATATTTTACCGTCTATCCTTTATTTTTAAGATTTATAAATAAAAAAATTTAATATGCCAAAAATGGCATATTAAGGCATGCGATCATTCAAAACGTTTTGCAAACTCGGTATAGTATGCCGAAAATCACTTCAGTGGTTAAGGTTTTTTTTTTAATGCGAACTGAAAGCGCGGTATCCTCTATAACTATCGATGTTTAAATCATAATTCTCACCGTAATACACGAATAGCATTACTACGAGATAGTTTAGTTTTCTTTAACGTTATCAGGCTGGGAGATATATCTCCCCAAATTTAAATGAATTTAGGTTTGCGTTTGGGGAATTGATTCATTCCACAACAATTATTATTGGCTTAAGCAACCGTGTTTTATTTAGGTTACTATCCTCGGCTACGATACCGGGGGTCGCGGGTACAAATCCCGTCGAACGCAAGTACCTTTTGTAAAGACCACACAAAGACACCTTTCAGAATCGAAACTTCTTAAAACGGCTTTAGCCGTGTTTAGTGACCACTGTGACCAGTACTGAATAGCCAGGTACTACTAGCTTAAAATACTCCCGTTGAAATGAATCCTGATATTTTCTATGGTATTAAGCATCAAGCAGCGTTTGAGTTATCAGTTATTTATAACAGGTAATTAATTGCTTAACTTTATCTTATTTTTCGTATCTTTAAACCGCAAAACCAATTGTTTGGGGTTTGGCATTTAAATTGATAATGTTACCAATTTTGCTTACTTTCTACAGTCATTTTATTCACCACATATCACTTTCGATTACATCACCGCATATACTTTCGTATTTCCTGTTCTTTTGAACAATTATTCAATATCAGATATATCCTGCCAATTGAATCTAATTTTGCTTTTTCCGAGTGTAACTTTGCTGGACGTTCTTTTGCCTCGAATCAATTTGCTTATTTTGGTATTAACATATTTTTATTATGGAGCGGTAATCACTAAGAAATAACTTTCCCTATGTTGAGTATTCAATAGTAACACTGGGTATCGGGAAGTTAAGACTCTTACACACATTAAAAAAGCGCAAATGCCTGTCAAAAAATTAGGTAAGTAAGTAAAATGGAATGTTTATTAATATAATATACTGACACGGTTTAGGGATGGTTCCCGTGAGCACTCAGGCCATGGGCCCATTTACTATATCCCTTTGAAAAAGTTCAGCAGGATTATCATTGGATATTTGGTTCCACAATGGTATTTGAGCCTTGTCGGGTCATTGGTATCACAGGGAATTGAAGTCTCTTCATCCTCTTCACATTTCCTGATGCGTCTATAGACGTTTTCCACTCCCAAAAGCTCCATGTGTCTCTTGAAGCGGCAGTATCCAGTCAGTAGTAACGCACGGATAAAAAAATCATTTTAAAAAAGTAACAGCGTGCTAACTTCCTTATAAAATATTAGTCATTCAGAATATATCGAGACCACGTGTTCATTTCTTAATACATATCATGACGGAATGCGGCAACACTAGTATGTCAATATCAATATCAGTATTTGTATGAACACATGTTTCGCTGCCCTCGTAAAACATTCGCCTTTGACAGATACTTTGTTAGGAATTCTTTCAATTCATTCGTTACAGGCCTGAAGTCCCATTTTTAACAGAAAAACGAATAATTTGGCAAGATTCTTAATACATTTATAGTATTTCATTTCAATAACGAACCTCGTGCTGGCACTGTTGGTGGACGCGGTGCACTCTCTCGTTGCAGCAGCTGGTCTAGTTTCCTCACCACCTAGGATTCTTGCTGCAGAGTCTCTATCTTCGTGTCACCTGTTTCTGTACTTCATCACCTGTTCCTGTACTTCATTTTATTTAACTTAATTTCAATTTATTTTTGTAATATTTATATTTTTTTGTAATACCTGCGTCATCCGTAAAGCGCCCCTGAGGTGATATCTCACAAAAGCGGCGCTATTCAAATTGTCCAATAAAAAAATAAAAAAGTTTTCTCCATGCGGGTCCAGTGAGTTTCTGTTCATATTGAGTAGTCGCTTGGTTCTTCTAGTGCCATTTCAATTAGCATTCGCTCAGTTTTGTTTGGTAAAAGCCACGGATTGTATTTATTATATGATGGTGCTTTTCAGAAATATAATAAACCAATCAGGGCTTTGGACCCAGGCGTGATCCAAACTTCTTATACAGATCTGCTTACCATGCTTTTTATACAGATTTCCATTCCATAGCTTCTTACATCTATGCTAACAACAATGATAAGATTACAATAAAATATGATTGAAATGAGAATGATAACCAACTTTTACGTCTTCCCTTGGAGAAAGCTACGAATACAAAGGAAAAGCTGCAGTTTACAGCCACTGACGTAATAGTAATAACTTAGTTCAGAGGCGGCTCTAGGGATCCAGGCGTGGTAGGTCATTTAGAAAATAATATGTGACTAATATTTATATGATATGGTGAAAAATTCCCTATATTTTATTATCTACTGTATCAATTTGTAGGTTGGTACGTCGTGATTCCGCGACTAAAACTACATATTAGGTTAGTATAGTAAATTGGAAATAACTGCACAATCCATGTACCGGAAAATTATTTTTAAGATGATATGTTTTAATGTAGTTGTGCACACCATAAAATAAATAAAATATTTAAAAAAATAAGAGTTTGAAACGCCCGTCGGCAGTATTCAAATATACTGCGTGCGAAGCTAAAAGTATAGTGGTTCCATGGTGCTAAGCGACGCGACGTTTTCCAATTCTATTTAAATTTAGATTCTATTTGACAATAATTTTATACGTTTTTTGTTTTGTTTCATTCTTCAGGCTCATTCTACGTCGATAACAACATAAAGAATTATTCCAAACTTTTCCCGAACTGTCTAATTGAAAAACAACCAATGTTCTAAACACGACAAGCTTGTAAAATGAAAAACTGATCATCTCTTTATAATATTCATCGTGCTGTCTCCCTCACAGCCATGACCTAAGCGTCCCTAAGCTTTTTTCGGCTCCTAATTTTTACTTACGGTGCGATCTGGTTTATTCTATGGCGCGCATAGGGACAGAAGATGCCAAAGCCGTGGACATTCTTTAAATTGACCCGGCGAATCGTAAGTACTTGCGATTGAAAGCTTCTATTTGAGACAATAGATGTCACTACTCGTCACTCGCCGCCGCCGCTCGCAGCCCTGCTATTTCGCGGTACATTTCAAATAAATTAAGAATAAGACCAGTTGTTTTGATGCACATAATTTATTAATATTGTTGTCTTATAATTTTGAGGGGGAGTCGAAAACCAATTGACCTAGGGGAAGAACCGCCCCTGACCAAGTTGTTAGGAACACATCACGACGGCGAGGCGGATAAACCTCAAAAGCAATTTGTTCGAGAACATTGCATTCAATTGTACCGCGCGAGATCTATGCAAAGCGTTCCGGTCGGGTTACGAGATAAATATTTAGATCCGCCCGCACACAATATTCCCACTGTTTGTCGTATGAAATCAAGTTTCTGTTTTGCCCGGGATACTAGTACAAACACATCAGACTAAACAGATGAATGGAGGCAGTGACGGAAAAACCATAAAACTCAATAACAGGATACTTAACTAATGTGGAAATGAACTGGTCATGGTTGGGTTTAAAGTTTTAAGTCCCGATTGTTTATAGGATGCTGAAATGCGAGAACACAGAAACCATTGTCGTTCAAAATGTACGATAGTTAATAAAGAAAAATAGCAAAATGTTCGTTTTTTGTGATATTGTACAATAGTTCTAACTATCCGAAACCAATAGCCCCGAATTGGGGATCGTTGTTTCAAACAACAAAAAAGAGGCATCAATTATTTCGTCTATTGTTGTGATTAATATAATAAGGTATCTCATATTGTGACCCCTAATATTGTCTCATTGGGAACGATTTTTAACTTTACGAAAAAGTTCATGCAATGCGAAACATGTTCAAAAACAGAAGTCTATTAAAACTAATTATAGCTTGCCTTTATTCCAAAACTACAACTTTACTCAAACAACTGAAAATCCGTATCAATCGTGTATTATGATACAGAAACCTTGTATCTTAATACATGGTTTCTGGAATCTATTGTTACAAGCGGGAAACTGGTGAATCAACATCACACAGAGAACCCAACAAAATCTTTTTCAGAACTGAGCATTTCGATTATTTTACTTTTTTGACATTTAAAGGGTTTAAAAAAACTTTTGGAGCCGGGTCTACGTTTCGACGCCGTTTAAAAGACATTAAACAGCTGATCGACATTCGGCCAAATTTAACTTCGAACTCGATTTACTTGGAAAACAAAAAAATTGTTCCTCGAAATTGACCCTAAATGTGATGTAGATTCACCGGTTCCTCAGTGAATACTTAAGAATTTACAAGGAAACTAGAATGTTCTTATAATGGTACGTTTACATTTGTGAACCGAAACTCGCGGAAAGCGGAGTTTCGCGCCATTTACGGTTGTTTCGTTCCTCTTCAATAAGCTGACGTTCAGCTAGACAGTTCATCTCGCGTATGTATACGTAGCATTAGGTTATGAACCAGAAGAAGTGAGTACTTGGAAACGAACCTACTACAATATCTCATATTATTAGAAACGTGTCTCATAATAGGCGACTTTCCTTCTCTGTGTCTGTACCAATGCCAGGTTTTAATCGCTCTGCAAATCAAAGTCTAAGTGTATATACCAGAGAGCGTGGCAGGTGTTTAATTATCGTAACTCACTTTAATAATAATCCAGCGCGTACACTTTAGCTTAGACCAGGTGGCTGGCAAGAAATTCGTTTGATCCCCATCCAAAAAATATCCTTTTTACTGGTGCCAGCGGGTCTGCGATGAGCTTTTATTTTTTGTTGCCGTTCCGGACTTATTTACGAGCTTTTCAAGTGTTTATTCAATTCGAATCGTGAAAATATGGAGGAGGAAAAGCTTAAGTATTGTGTTCGTTAAATAGTCGTAATTCAGTCACGCTCACTGAACAAATAATCCCTAGAATGATCTTTACCGATTTGAAATAAAACAAGTGTCACCAATATACCTTTTGTCTCCTAACGCTGTCCAATAACATGTATTATTTGTTCAAGAAAAAAATTATAAATTTGAAAACAATATGTTTACCACCAGGCGTTGTGGGTTTGATAATTCCCTAGCTAGTTCTCCTTGACACAAGCAACATTTCCGCTTATAATGATGGTTGTAGAGCTTTATAAATAATCTAATCTTAATAATAAATAAGTCAATTTTACAGTTGAGGCAACACAGGACTATTTACGGGGGTTTGCTCGAAGTTCACTTTTTAATTAATTCCGACCAATTCGTAATGATAATATATATTTTGTTTGGAACGATCCCTATGGATTTAAGTTTTTTTTTATATTTAAGATTAACAAAAACAGTACATTACCAAATAATCATTTTAGGTAAAACTGTTTGAAAATGTTATAAAACGTTTTTCAACTATAAAATTTTAGGCAAGCACCAGATTTTATTTTTCTAGACCACGAATTAGTAACTTCCCTATAGATTCCTCTAGAAACATCTGTGATTTTAGTAATACGTTCCTCAGAAATAATTAAAATAAATCCCTCGGAAAGATCGATTTTCTAGGCCTGCTAGAGCAAATTCGACAGTAGGTCCACCGATTACGCCGGACCGCGCGCCGCATATTATTTTGACACGATTTACGCCGTTAAGAGGAAGCTACAAGCCAAAAATGTGTATATTCTTGGTATACCTTATATTGTAGGTAATAGGCATTAAAATCGCTTGACAAATGGAGTCTAGAAACGTTCGATTTCAAGCACAAAACTGGTTTTTATTTATTTTGTAAATATTTTTATAAGAAAGCAAAAAAGTTTATCAAGTCACATAATATTACCTACAATACTGTATTTTTTAAGTTGTTTCCTTTATGCGTTCATACATTTCTATTGAGAAAAAAATATTTTTTAGTAGTTTACATTTATATTTTTTACTGAATAATTTATTTTTGTATTTGTATTCTATTCAAGCGAAACGATAGGAAAACCTTCAATGTATCCAAAGCATATTTTTTGGTTTTCATAATGTACACCAATTCATTATAAAGATGAATCAAAATAGTGATTTAGCATTAAGCTTCGCCTTAAGATTCCCACATCGTTTTAGAGATTAGGTGGGGTGAATTCCACCGCAGGTGTGTCTAATACACCAGTGCCGCGCATCTCATATTTTTGTTCATAACTTCTTCACTTACGTCGTGATTCTGACTTTATCTTAGGATATTGTCTTGTTTGAAGGTGAATTCTGCTGGCATCCGAGAAACCCGGAATCGCACTTAATGTAAAAGTCGTTAATAATTTTAAGACAATTCCTTATACTACTTCTGGCAGACTGACACGCCCGCAGCACGCTTCTATCTGTTTACTCTTCAGTGGTCTCGCTAAACTTCCATCGGCTCTTTTTTTATTTTGCGATTCGGTTCTGACGTTATTTACTTTTGTAATATAAGCACGTACGAAATAATAACCATTATTTTTTAAACACGTTTTAAGATTGTTGGGATTTAAAGCTTTTTAAATGGAAATCTTTATTGGCCAAATTAATGTGATCCATTAAATTGGACAGTGTTATCAAAACACAAGAGTGTAATAATTTTCATAATAAATAGAAAATCTATTTGCATGAGCAGCAAAAGCTTGGACGGTGATCTCTGGCGTCAAAACATTTAAGTGCGTTTCATCAACTTTTTTGAAGGTTATAAAACGCACTTAAATGTTATGACGCCAGAGATCACCGTCCAAGCTTTTGCTGCTCGGACGGTGATCTCTGGCGTCATAACATTTAAGTGCGTTTCATCAACTTTTTTGAAGGTTATAAAACGCACTTAAATGTTATGACGCCAGAGATCACCGTCCAAGCTTTTGCTGCTCGGACGGTGATCTCTGTCGTCATAACATTTAAGTGCGTTTCATCAACTTTTTTGAAGGTTATACCCATAAATGTAATATATAATTGAAGAAGAAGATGATTTTAACAAAATCTAAACGAAACATGAAACAGAACAAGACACAGAAAATAAAAAGTTAACGATCACTACTAGGAATCGAACCCATGATCTCTAGTCTTACCGGGACAGCGTCTTAATCTCTTGACCATTGGAACCCAGTTATTTAACGTCATTTTTCAAATTTAGAATAGAAGGAAAATGTGTCTAATCTCAATATATTTATGATACGTACAAAAATTGACATTTCTTGACAAGTATGTCAATTCATTAATTAGTGTTGTGTCCTCTTTCCTTTGATGTAAACACGATAGCAAACATTGTCCACCAAACCAAACAACCGAATTTTTTCGATTTACAAGATCAATTATTAAAGTTACTCTTTAAAAATAATTTGGCACTAACGCTTTTAGGTCACTAAAAACAGATACAATGCGCTAGAGGAAAGTAAACAGGAGAGGAAACGCGTGAATGTGGATGAAGCAAGACGTGTATGTGCAGGACCTCAGATCAGAGCATTTTGACTAAAACGACAAAGACAAAATAAAAAGACAAACCACACGCGCTGAAGCAGATTCCTTCGCGAATTAAAACTTCGCTAAAAAGATAGTGGTCCGGTGGCAGTCGGGTGCTCTTCAAGGTATTCTATGATTTGAGGTCACTGATAATGTTTGATACTTGATTGGTATTTAAAATGGACTGTGTGTAAATAAAAAGGAAAATATCGATCGATCGTGTTATTATCACAAGGAAATACGAGGAGAGAGGAAAGGAAGCCTTTACCTGGTGATGATATTGGTTTCTTAAAGATTCCGTGGGTCACTTATAGTTCATAGGTGTACACCAAAGATATTAGAAGAACGAGATGTGCTATGAGCAGTTCATACTGTGTGGAATTGTTTTGCCCAGTGTCGCCGGTTTTGTTCACCAATACTACTGCAAACCTTCGCTTACGCTAAGGTATCCGCACAATTTTGGTCCAGGGTAGTGTTCAGTCCTTTTTCCAAAAGTCTAGTATTCCTTGAAGATATTTATAGCTACGATAATTGAGTATGTAGTTCTATGGAATGAAACCGTAATAACAATTACTAATAATGAACTATTAATAAATTATCCTCTGAATAGAATAGTCACATAAGTCACTGTTTTCACAAAGTTGGTAATGCTATACTCAAATAATTCAATTAGTTCATAGTAAGTGACAAAATAAACCTTGGAATACACCTGAGTCAGATCTTGCCGCACCGGGAATTCTCTATAAATTCACGTAACGATTATTTGTGAAACAGATCATCCGATTAAATATCGGCCTTGGTAGAATTAGGTATTGGTTCACGGCCGTGCATAATCACGGTCGTGTGTTGGACCATGTGACTAAGCTGTCTTGCAAATGATTATGTTGTACCTATTATGACACGCAGCGTTACCCATTTGTGTAATATCCGGGCCATGACTGCAGCTCGTGAAATCGAACCTTTTTAAACAAGAGTTCTTACATCACACCCTAATTCTATAATTGTTGGATTTGTGAATTATATTTGCCTCGGGATCATTCATTCCCTTTCAACAGAAGAAATTTACCCTTTGAATGTTTGCAAACTTGAATAATTACGACATCTTTCCAATGACATTATAGAAATGCAAGACACGCCATATTCATACCAATAGAACAATAAATGTTGAACCGCGTATGAAGAGTGAGATATCTATTAAATACTATATATCAATACCAAATTTGCATAAAGAACACAACAAACGTGTGTACCTAGAATTGGCTCTATTGAACTTTGTGGCGGTACATAATAAAACTGATTTTGGTCAAATAAACTATTTATATCAGGCACCACTCATGTATAATATTCTTCCAAATCATATTAAGTCTACCAATTCCTTAGTTAAATTTGAAAATTTAGTTTATATGTTTGTATTGACAGACGATTGTCTTAATAATTTTTCATCCTTGTCCTTTCTTAAATAATAAGATTTTATATAAGTCAGTCGGCAAATCATTAAATATTGTTTAGTGTTTATCCTACGACGCACGTGGGTCTCAATTGTCCCATTAAAGCGACACATTACTCTAATAACGTGGTTTTGCTTGAGGTTCACATTTTAATTAATTACAACTAATTCATAAATATAGTAAGTATTTTTTTAAATCGATTCTTACGGATGTAAGTTATTTATATTGCAGATTAATAAAAACACCACCTTACCACTAGACTATTTTATTAACTGTTAGAAAATTTTATGAAACGTTTTTCAACTATAAAATTGAGCTAATAAAGCTCCAAGTACAAGATTTTATTTTTCAGACAATAAATTAGTAACTTCCCGAGGGATTCCTCTAGAAACTATTATATTTATCTGGAAGATTTTAGGAATACATTTATCAGAAATAATTACAAAAATCCCAAGGAAAGATCAATTTTTTAAGCCTGCCTGGCCACGCGCTTAATATTGTTTGTACACGACTTAATCGCTTATGTACTTAATTTATTTTAGGGTATTGTCTCGTCTTGAGACCCAGGCTCACTCAAAAATCACTGCTCACCGCTTTCAAAAGATCCCCTTCACAGCATCCCCAAAGATGACAGATGAGTCCCAGAGAGAAATGTCAGCTAAAAATTTACCTAATTAATTAACCTAGAAATCTCGGACTGTTCGACACTTTGTGAAAACATATTTACATAAACAGACTTCTGTTTAATGGTAGGTAGTTGAGATACTGTTCCATTCCTTTTTGATATCTTCTTTGTTTGACATTTTCTTTATAATATGCTCTCTCGATCTTTTGCTATTTTTGTTGCACGTTTCTGTCTTTAGGTTTAGGGTCGCAATAAACACTCATATAATGATTTACCATCAAAATGTTATTTTTTATGTCTTCCTTGTTTTGCAATCATTCTCCTTCTCTAATTTATTGATCATTGTTTGTTTCTATTCTAAATAAGATTTTGGTATTTGACATTGCCACTGATATCTTACGCAATGGACTTTCTATGTATTATTTGACTAATACCGATTGCTTAATGTTATAGTATTCTTTAGCGACCTCTCTGGTTCATTGACTATTTTCAAACCATCCTCCAATCTCTAGTTTATTGGCGATTTCTTTTCAATGTTTTTTTTTTGCTGTTTCCAAATGTATTCATACATCTTATTTACGAAGTGTATAACATCAAATTCAGGTCATAGTGCAAAATAAATAATGCTGATTCACTGAATACCCATTTTGTGGTAAGCTTGTGTACTTGTTGGGTTTTTTTTGGTGTTTCGAATTGGGTTTACTTTCAAATCGAGGTCCTGGTCAATTGACCTCATTTTGGAAATAAGTGTTGATTAAATACTCACATCATTCATCCATTTCCTACAGTAAATTAAACTCCATGTAAGGTGAAGTAAATTTTTGAGAGTGGGAATTTTAAAACCTGAAAAAGAATCTTCTTCTCAGGTAAGAAGTTGAGCGTGGAAGAATTATTGTTTTTTTGTGATTTTTTAACTGCTCTGTTATCTAACTATGTTGTTGTTGTCTAACTGCTTTCCCAATGTTGTTGTCTGACTTCTCTATTGTCTAACTATGTTGTTGTTATCTAACTGCCTAACTAATGTTGTTGTCTAATTGCCCCGAGCCATTAAAAACGGTGGCATCCCCACTTAGAAAATGTGAGAAGTATGTGGTGTTTTGCATCTTATCACTAATTTGCTGTTTGATATGGTCATGTAATTTGATATCTCAAATAATTATTCAATATTTGAGTACGTATGAGACTAAATACGAATGTGAATGAAGCAAGGAGTGTGTACAGAGACAGAGTTGTTTGGTCGTAGCTATCATATTATGTCGATAGCGTTATACAATCTAGTTGCACAATACAGCTTCTTCAAAAATTGGACCGAGGTATCTCAATTATTGTTAATTATTTCTTTCTCGGGAGGTCAGTTCTAGGTCTGCTGAACGTCGTAACAAATAATTGGAGTTCTTGTCAAACTCCAGATATCCCAGGTTCCGTACAAATCTGAAGTTTGTTGAAGGACAGTTTTTTTTTTAAGTTTCTTTATTCATTGAATTGTTTGTTACATGCATTGAGGATTTTTCGATAGTGACTCTGAAATGATTTTTATGAACCACTTATCCAAGTACATGACACACATATTACAGCCGTTATGCAGTTCAATTCCAAAATTTTTTTTCAGAGACTATGAGACTATGGCATCCCTTGGAGGATGTTGTGGGGCTGAAGCTGGAGGGAAGTTGAAGGAAACAGGGAAGAGAAAGGTGGGGAAGTACTTGGCTATTCTAATCCCGTCACCAAATACGTCTAAAGCCATTTCAGGCAACATTTTGATTCTGAATGGCGGTTTTTCATTAGGGCGATACTGAAAGAATCTACCGTTCTGGAACGTGCAGCAAATTTAATACATATTTTTAATAAATTGTGAAATTTAATAACACAAATTAAATGAAATTAACTTGCGCACCCGTAAACTCTGAATCGTAGTTAAGGATTGTACTCACCTATACGGGGGAATTATTCAAATATAAAAAATTGCTTCTTTATTAAAAATCTGGTCTAATTACTCGTATTCCTGAAAAGCTGGATTGCAGGCCTTTAACGAATGAATCGACAGATTTCACAACAAACTATAAGTAAAACACGAGTGTTTTGAGGATGTCGGAATATGTGTTCATAAAAACTCAAATATTGTCGCAATTCGTCATTATATTTGTCAGGAAAAGCGCAGCTACATGATCACGTGTTCCGATATATTCTGAATGGACTAATATTTTATGCCATCACGTTTTTAATAGAATTTGAATAAATCAGACAGGAAGCCGTTGCTTGCTTGAGGATATCATCGCAGACCACGCAGATTTCCGTCATTACTGAGGAAAGTGTTGTGTTGACTGTTGGTATTGACACAGTGTAATGGAGATATAATTTGAGCGCGTCGGGTGGCACACTTTCGTACAGCCATATATATTTTTCCACATCACGTTATTGCTGTGATGCAACCCGGCGGGCCGGCGAGCACCGGCATATTATATTACTTTAAGGTACTAAATTAGATTATAAAACGGTGGAAACAGCAATAAATTAAAATATGAATACCTTTCACATTCGCATAACGCTAAAATTCACACACATTTATCTCTCTATTTTTTAAACGTTTTTATTATCCCTTAGAAGTAAATTAAACAGGGTGATAAGGAACGTACTTCACTTACTTTAAGCAGTGATTCCTGACATTATTTAGGGAAAAAATGTTTATTTACTTACTTATGTCTATTCTTGAATACACATTTTACAAATGATTACAGTGGTTTATATTGTAGTACAGAGAAAAAAATACAGAAAACAGGTATAAAAAATAAAGAACATAGGTATAGGTATAGGTAAAACTGTGTGTGGGTAATATTGTATGTAACTTGAACACCTCACTAGAAAAACCTGTGCTGAGGTGTTAACGTATTTGTGATTAAGTGTGACAGTAGAAAGTTAATTTTTTTTCACCTATATTATATTGAAACATGAAAACACATATTTATAATTCTTGAAGAACGTGTATAATATTTCATTTTAATTATTATATTTTGGTTGTGTTTTGTCTGGAATTATAATATTTTGAATAAAGTGAATATCTTCTTTTTTTATCCAGGCTACGATATGTTTTTTGAGAAAGTTTGTAGATGTATTTGTAGTCATTAATTGTTTCAAAGTAATGGGCCTACTGTTAAAAAGTTTGGTTGCGTAGTATTGAAAGTGTCTTTGTCCGTGTGTGGTGTATCGTTATGGTTTTTATTGTTGCTTTTGGTTGATTTTTAATATGAAGATTATAAATATTAATGTAAATTAATTATTTGAATCCGGTGACAAATCCAAGCGAAAAAAGTCTTTCACATCTGATCACTGGTCACTCAGCCTAGTAACCGACCAACCCCTCACCCCGATCTCAACTCTCTAATACCTACAGATTTTTTAAGTTATAAATTTAAAAAAAAAAATTAAATTTTACCGGATGCCAAAATTGAATTTTCATGTTTTACTCCAAATAATGTGAGAGGAATCACTGGTTAAAATAAGTACGTCCTTTAGCATCCTGTATTATAGTTTTTTTTCAGTACTAATAAAGAAATCCCATTGATATCAAGCACTTGCCATCTTGAGTTTGTGGATTTAAAATACATAATTTTATTGAGCGGTTAGTTTTTGTTATCATGCAATATGCACAACTGTCTTGAATTTCTAGGTTAACGCAAGTATGTTCAGCACTATCGATGGTGCTATAAGAAATAATGTTGAATGAACGTAGCAAAGTCCTGTTTCAACTAAACCATTTGGCATTTCACCTGTTTGTAAATTCATTTGTTAAGTTCCGGTTTCAAGGTGGTAGCCGTTTTATTAATGGTTTACTAAAGATTATTTTTTTCAAAAATGAAATCGTCGATTTTATTATTATTACTTTGGCAATAAGAGAAAATTAGAAACATACTTTATGGACGCGAAGTCTACTAGTTAAGACGCCATCTTGTAAATACCATATTTTATCAATTCCTCCATAAAACCGGTGTTGAAACAATAATTACACAAATATATTAAACGCCATCCTGTTTTTATTGTTGATATTTTATGTTTTTCCTAATATATTAAACCGTTTTTATCTGTCTGTATACTAATTTACTGCCATCCTGTTTTTATTGTTGATATTTTATGTTTTTCCTAATATATTAAACCTTTATCTGTCTGTATACTAATTTACTGCCTTCCTGTTTTTATTGTTGATATTTTATGTTTTTCCTAATATATTAAACCTTTTTCATCTGTCTGTATACTAATTTACTGCCTTCCTGTTTTTATTGTTGATATTTTATGTTTTTCCTAATATATTAAACCTTTTTCATCTGTCTGTATACTAATTTACTGCCTTCCTGTTTTTATTGTTGATATTTTATGTTTTTCCTAATATATTAAACCTTTTTCAGCTGTCTGTATACTAATTTACTGCCTTCCTGTTTTTATTGTTGATATTTTATGTTTTTCCTAATATATTAAACCTTTATCTGTCTGTATACTAATTTACTGCCATCCTGTTTTTATAGTTGATATTTTATGTTTTTCAGAATATATTAAACCTATTTTTATCTGTCTGTATACTAATTTACTGCCATCCTGTTTTTATTGTTGATATTTTATGTTTTTCCTAATATATTAAACCTTTATCTGTCTGTATACTAATTTACTGCCTTCCTGTTTTTATTGTTGATATTTTATGTTTTTCCTAATATATTAAACCTTTTTCATCTGTCTGTATACTAATTTACTGCCTTCCTGTTTTTATTGTTGATATTTTATGTTTTTCCTAATATATTAAACCTTTTTCATCTGTCTGTATACTAATTTACTGCCTTCCTGTTTTTATTGTTGATATTTTATGTTTTTCCTAATATATTAAACCTTTTTCAGCTGTCTGTATACTAATTTACTGCCTTCCTGTTTTTATTGTTGATATTTTATGTTTTTCCTAATATATTAAACCTTTATCTGTCTGTATACTAATTTACTGCCATCCTGTTTTTATAGTTGATATTTTATGTTTTTCAGAATATATTAAACCTATTTTTATCTGTCTGTATACTAAGTTATTTTTTTGTATTTTTCACAGGTGAGTTGACCTAGCACGCAAAAACGTTTAGATGTTTCCCGCAAACAAAAGTAAGTTAAATACAAAATTCATTCTTGAAAATTAAAGTTGTTGATTTAAATTTCATTAAACCAAGGTTTTTACTGATAGATTTTACAAATTGCACCCATATAACTAAGTAAATCAAAATTTATTGAACTGCTTTGTTTTTGGTATTTTTTTTTTCAAAAAATAAAAGTTTCTCTCGAAATACTTTTAACACATCCTCCATAGTTTCTTAATCATTGTTGCCATTGAATAACTACTCACTTTCAGCCGATCCAATCTACTTTCACCGGAATATAAAGACGCAAAGATGCTGATGATGGTGATATTGTACAATCAATAATCTATTAACCTAAATAATTTGTATTGGCTTTAATTAATTTGGTATTGACGGAAATTCTTAGATTTGCTTTCCACAAGACATTCTTATATTGTTAATCTTTGTAGATTTTATTGCGTGAGTCAGGTTATATATAGTACATTGTTTTGTACTGCCTTAGAAAGTTTAATAATTTGGGCTGGAGGATTGGAATTACTAAGGTTTTCGTATAATTCTATAAAAGATAGAGCCTATATTTGATCTTCATGGCTGGATTTAATTTCTTCCAAAAACTCTCCACCGGATTTTATTTTAATGAAATACATACATTTGAATTTCGATTATGTTTTCTTGATTGAATGAATGATTGAAGTGGAAATTAGCCCACTTCCCGATATTCGATCGGGCTGAAACTCGGCAGGTAAACTCGTTGTCGATGACAATGCATTATATCAACTTTTTGTGGCACTCATTTATCTGAAATTGAATTGCATTACAAAAATTACAGCAGTTATTATACGAAATAAATCTTGGTACCATACAATTAGGATTTGGTTTAAGTGATAGTCAGTAAAACCAAAAAAAGATATATTTTAATTTTTTTTTTATTATTTATTAACCAATAAATTAACATACTTTTTTTGGTATAATCCACCTCACTAGGCTGAGCCTGTTCCGAGGTGGCGGGAGTTTGATTCTATTCAATTGTAAACCATATGAAACCATTTACTAAACCTTATGTAAAAAATTGTTACCATTTCATTTACCCAATGTAAAAGCCGCATAAGGCGATGCACTACGTCGTGTAATCAATCTAACCACAACAATAACAACCCTTACGTAGATGGCGATAAGGTTTAAATTCCCGCTTAACACCATCCGCCTGTTTTGATTTATGCAAGAAAAAAACAATGCCAAAATGTGCCTTTTATTTTATTTTATGGATGTTCAGGCATAAATATTTAATTTTTTTCAGATCATTTTATAAATAACTTAATTTGCCACATTAGGTATACAACAAAATCATAACCGAAAATGGGTTCGTAAGTAAGAGATTTTGAACTTTAAAGCAGTTTTCATAGTACTATACATTATTTTTTTCTAGGCTTATAAAAGACTTAAATAAAAAAATACTCGATCATTTCAAAGGCCAAGATGTATTCTACTCGCAGTATTTAATTAAAGCATCTGAAATATTTCTAGGCGACCAAAATTTCAAACCAAAAATACATGTTTTTGCATTACTACGTATGGCATCGGCTTGAAGAGTAAATTCAATTTGAGAGGAAGGTTTGGGTACCGTTGCCCCGGGAACCGTTTATTGGTTAAACAACACCTCTGCCATAGGTCACCTTAAGTGGTTCGCTACTTTTGGTGATTTAGCAGGGGTGGTCGGGTTTATCGGGTGAGGTGTGTTCAGCGTGCGCCAACCCACCAGCTGCGTGGCGTGCCAGATTGGGTGAGGCTGGTTTAGAGAGACTCATTAACCTCTCCAACTAGTCTCCCGACCCATCGCCTAGCGTCGCAGTGGGGGGGATGTATTCATACGTCCGTCACTCCTGGACACACCAATCCCTAGATTCCTATCCAACCCTCATACCTTTTACTTTCCCAGAACTCCCTCTGCTTCCTTTCCTTAAAAAAGACTGAGGGAAATTATTTTTTTCTCGGGGCCTATGTTATCGTGTGGGGTTAATGTAAAAAAAAATATATATAAAATAAATAAATAAAACATTACTTAGAAATAAAACCAGCATGGTTTGTATACAGAGTGTATCGGCACGTACCCGACAAACTTTAACCAGCTATTCCTCAGCACATTTGGAGTAAAAAATGTTATGGGCGCTTTGCTGTCCGGTAACATTTTTTTTCCATTAAAAACAAAAAATAAATAAAAAATCCACACTCCGTCACTGTCATTTGCATTGTTTCTCGTGTTCAACAGCTGTTATTAGCAAGTGTGTCAAAAAGTGTCCTCGCTCTTTCGTACACACTAAATAATAATAGTTGAAAATGAGACGAATGGTGCCGTGCCATTTCGTTGTGATTGTAAAAGCGCGTCAACGTAGGTACGTACGTACATTATACAACGAAACTCGAACAAAATATCGCCTGACGGGTTTTCAAACTTTGACAAAGGATAAAACATTGGTGAAATGTGGTGAAAATATGAATAATAAATTTTTTATTAAAAAAAATGTTACCGGACAGCCCATAACATTTTTTAATCCAAATGTGCTAAGGAATAGCTGGTTAAAGTTTGTCGGGTACGTGCCGATACACCCTGTATAATAATGTTTTAATAAGTTTCTCCCTTATGGTAGAGTCCAACCAAGTTCAGTACATTAAACTAAATTAAGCCAGTGCGGCACGGGTGTAAAACTTTACATTGTTTGAAAAATATAATGAATATAAAATGCTTACGCCACTCTTTATTGTACTTTTTCCAAACACTCTCAAAATTTTACTTTCAAACGAAAAAACTTATTTTTATTCGTTTTTCTCTAGTAAAATACTAAACAGTGGTCGTTGCTCGTATAAAAATAGTACGTTTGAGGCATTGGGGATGCAAAAAATTCTCGACTATAATTGAAATAATTGTAAGTTCAAAAAAAAAAGTTATATTTGAAGATAATATCTATACATTTGTTATCCCGAAACTTTAATTAGGTATATGAAATTCCCTCGATAGAAAAAAATCGCAAAATAAGCTAGGAAAATTATTTAAAACAAATTCTATTATAGGAATGAAAAAAAAAACACAGTGTTTCTTTAAATTTTTTTTTTTTTTTTTTTTTATTAATATCAATAGCAAAATTTGTACATTATGTAGGTTTAAAGTATAATATAAGTATATTTTTTGTATTTTTTTTTTCAAGTAAAGCATTTGTTGAGAGATTTTTGTACTATTTCAAATGAGTCGTGTTTTGTTAAATATTTTCACCATTTTCGCTGAATTATTATCGCTTCCTCTAACATTCGTATTTACATATCTCCCTTTCAAACAATCTTTGAACGCTTACTACGGGGCCTTAAAACAGAATACTACGCTCTCTGCCTATCCCCATTAGCTTACGAATCATCATTTGAGGTGACTGTGCTCAAACTATTGTTGATCCTCTTCAAAAGCACAAAAAATGGTAATACGTGTTATCAACAAGCGACCAACAAGATATTCCTCCATTCGACTCTTCATCGAGTACAATGTCATAAATATACGTCAACTGTAACTAAATTTTATGGATACATCTGCAATACATTTCAATCATAACCCCCGTACATTGATTGAAATGTATTACAGATGTATCCATGAACATAAATTTTATGGATACATGAATGTGTAGATGAAGAGTAATATGAAGATGTATCCATGAATATAAATTTTATGGATACATTTCAATCATAACACCCGTACATTCTACACTAACAACCTTATCTCTCTTCCACATCCCTTACATACCTTATCCAATTTTCTTAATTAAATTAACTTATAGTGCGCCCTACTGTCGAATTTGTCATCCATCTCTGGTCCGGAGCCCCTAAATACCTGAAAAAAACCCTTGACTCTGTGCAAAAACGGGCGGTCCGTTTGATAGATTCCCCAATCTCAACAAACGGACTGCAATCTTTAGAGCACAGGCGTCAGGTAGGTCTATCGGTCCTTGTTCTATCGGTATTACAATGGAAGATGCTCTGAGGAACTAGCGTCATTGATTCCTTCGGCACCGGTGCGTAGTCGGGATACACGCCAAACGCGCGCCCAACATTTGTACACGGTTGACATTTGTCACATGAGAACGGGTCGCTTCTACGATTCGTTCTTAAGTTCAACAGCTCGGCTGTGGAACGAACTGCCGGCCTCTGTGTTTCCTCCCTCCTACAACATGGGACTCTTCAAGACCCATGTTCACTCCTTCCTCTCCTCAAAAAGACCCTCCACACAGCATCCCCAAAGATGACATAGGCCTTGAGGGAAATTATTTTCTTCAGGGCCTCCTGTGTGGAGTTAATATAAAAAAAAATAAAAAAAATCAACGCCTGGTAACTAACGTTTACCCGGCGTTGCTGGGGGTTAACCTTAGGAGAAAGACATATGCATCACGGAATTTTATGTAGATCTTTTTAAGATATACAATTCCGTAGTACATTGTTTTGATGTATCTCATAAGCTTTAGCCAGCTTTAGCAATGTAAGCCCCCGAAAATATATATTTTTACGAATTGATTAAAAAACATCTCTCTACTTTCTACAAATATAACATGCACGTTTTATGTACATAAACCTTCCGGAATAAATTCTCTAAGTGATAGTGAAAATCCCATCAAAATTCGTTGCGAAGAACTAAGCACACAAACAGTGAGACACGGATAGCGACTTAATTTTATACTATTTAGAGATCTGTATTACTCGTCATAACACAGGGACATCTCTAGCAAAGCGGCTAAAATAATACTAAGAAATTTATCTAATGCATATTTTTTTTGCATGAAATATATATTCACATATGACTATATACATATATATCTCCTTTTGTATTACTGTGAGACATACGATTTAAGCAGTTTTGAAAAACTTTTTGTATTTTCATGTAAGACAAAACCAAAGACACTTCCGAATAATTATAATATATACCCGTATGTATTTTCCAAAAAGTAATCGACCACTATTGCTTTCATGTTGCGAAAGATTTGTCAAAGTTTGCGAATTTTGTATTAATTATTTTTATATGAAACGAAAATAAAGTGAAGTGACAATAATGCGTTTATGTAATTAAATGTTTTTTGTCTTTAAATTTCGTTGTAAGTGGTTTAGAGTTGACAGGAAAAGAACGGTAAAATACAAGTCAATCTTTTAAAAAATCCTACTTGCATTGTCTGCTTGTAATCCTAAAATCTTTCACCTGCTTTCAAAAACAGTATTTCATTTTGGGATAAGTTCAAAAACCGCATATCTATCTGAAAATGAATGTCAAACTGGAATATTTATAAATAAATCATGAATCTGACATCTTTTAAAAGTAACTTGAAGAAAACTCTTAAAGTATCAGCGAACCAAATATTGTTTTTAAAAAATCGTTTAAGTGACTGTTGTGAGTCAATATCGGGTTTCTAATGGCAACAAAATGTACGAGGAAGAGTGCGGAAATTGTGTGAATTTTATCTCCGATATTTGAGAATTATTTTCCTTCATGAATCACGACACCGAGATGCCCGCTTTATCTCTCAGCATCTATCAGCTCTGAACACTTATTCATTTTAATGCCCGGCAGTGTGCTTTAGTGTGGTGTGACTCATGTTTAACAAGGTACAACCCCTTGGGCCACTTTTAATGGTCCGCTATGTAACGAGGAAATGTAGGAACAAAAGAGGCTTTTAACTAACCGATGCTACTCGTCATCAACATAATACCTATGCTGATGACGGTGTTCTGTGGGCATTGAGTAGTTGAATAGAAATCATTGTTTGACCTAGTCATTTCGTTTCAGCGCAGAAATGAACTGAATTTTTAAAACACCCCTTTACTATGCTGGCTTATCTACCGATTAACAAGATGATTGCTGCCTTCACTATAGTTGTCCCTGCTGAACCTGTCTTTCTGCAAAGGTTTCCTCAAGTATGACTCATGTGGCGATGTTATAATGTACCTCCCCTGGAATGACTAATGCGTGGCAGGCCTTACCAAGCTGAACTAACGAGCCCCTGTGATATCCTTAGTTGCCGCCTGACCACAAAGAGTACGATATTATTTTATCAATTATTTTTCAATGCTTCCTCAAACCTGACTCATGCCATTAATGTATCTACCAAAGAGTGAATCATCCTGGATCCACTTTTGTTTATATGTATCTGAAAAACAAATTTAATATTGAAAATTAGATTTGAAATAATAGACCCGATTCTACAAAAACACCGTTTTTTCAATCTTTGGAATTTTCACGGACAGTAACGAAATGCGTTAAAACCTACGCACTGCAGTGACCCACGGAGAAAACTTACCGATATACTGTTAATTTATTAAAAATCACCAATAGTGATTAGTAGTTAGTTAACTTTATCTTTTAGGGGAGCTGTCTAATGTGCTGCTAGAGCTATGCCGTAAGAATAGTTCTTTAAAATGGGTGTTATTTTTTACTGCTGAATAATAATAATATTTGGATGCTTCATAAACCGCCGTTTTTGTGCAAAATCACCTCGAGGGCGCTGTCCACCAACCAAAATCAAATTGTGGATGTTCACCGTTCAGCGAGGGCAAAGGAAATTAAATAATGTTAATTTATTAAAAATCTAGTTAAATTATTCGTTTCCTGTTAAAAATGGGACTTCGGGCATATAACGTATGAATTGAAAGAGTTCCTAACAAAGTATCAGTCGAATGCAAATGTTTTCTAACGGCAAACACTGAGACACATACTAATATTGTAGTATTGTGTCATAATATCTGTTAGGAAAAGAACACGTGTTCTCGATATATTCTGAATTACTAATATTTTATCAGGAAGTTAGCATGCTGTCACTTTTTTAACAGGATAATTTTTCTCTGTGCAAGATAAGATCAAGATAGTCATACTTTTGTTTTTTAATTTACGCATCGTTGTTGTGAAATTTTTCAAAATATTTTTACAACTGCCAACTTGCAAAGGCACAATTCTATCAAAACCGGTTGACACGTTGATCTAAATAAGTTATGTACACAAACTTAAATTTTTATTCAGTATTTCATTTAGCAATTTCATCTACTTGCTGCAACATGGCCCAAGTGGGGAAAATCAATAAAATAATAAAATGTAATACCTCAGAACATATTAAACCTCTAGTAAGGTAAATTAAATTATGGAACAAGTTATCGTGGATTCTTTTGGGGAACAGCTGCGCGGTTTTTTGCTTTATCTTTGATTTTAGGCCAAAATCCAATCCGTACTTAATAATATATTTTTATTCAAAAAGTACATCAAATATCGTATTTATTTTAATTTTAAATTATAGTACACAGACCATTAAAGAATTCAATTTTTCATGATTTTGAATCATACTCTGCCATTTTTGCGAGTTAATTTTAATTATCAAAAAAATAATGTTGCCTTCCTACTGTTTTAATATAATAAAAAATAAAACGTTGTTTAAAAGGCGTTCTTTTGGGTAGAATTTTTTTTATTTACGTACACAAATTAGTGTTCCAATACATAATCAATACATGCTTTTTTTTAATCACCTTCATTTTTTATTTTATATTTCATCATATTCGTTAAGAAAATATAGCAAAATTATTGTTTTTTTTAAATAACTACTATACTCACAAATAATTTAAAAAAAAATAATTTTCTTAATGGGCCAGAAAAAACACAAACAAATTAAATAGATACTAGATATTTGCAATACTTTTGGATTATTTTATTTTAAATTTTTTATTATTTTTATTTCTTGCCAGAGTTACAAAACTCATTGTAAGACGAGAGGAACTTACAATACATTAATGGGAGTTAATATGTACAATTTTACATTGGTATTTTAATATAAAAATTATAAGTTTTACATACGAAGCAGTACAAAAATAGAAAAAGGGAGGTTAAGTAGAACAAACAAGAAGAAACAAAAAGGAAACAGACAGGGATATATACACATAAGCACAAAGCCAAAATAGGAATTTAGAAGAAGGTACTTACCCACTAATACATTGGTAAAATTAAAGTTTACTCCTTGTACTTAAAATAATACTGTAAGTATTCATACAAATATTTCGCAAATTATGCTTTTTATGTAATACGTTTACATATTTACAGTGCGCAACGCGACATGAGAAATCAGAACGTCTCAATTATTTCCGTTCAGAATTTCAAAGTGCGAAAGATGCTTTGATCTCTTTGAAAAAAACAATTAAATTGACATATTCATCTTCGTACTGAATAACATACATACAACATATTCCGCTTGGATTCGCTTTGATTAGTTCAATTACGCAAATACAATATTAAAATATCGCGCGCGCATTCGGAGCACGGGCCAACTTTAACTCTAGTCAACTTTCTCCTGTTCGCACTTCCCACTTCTTCCACCTTCCACTTCCTTGCGTGGTTTATGGTTTATTGCGGATGTGCGCTCAGTTGGTTCCGTCGGCAATTTGGCATCATTATCCTTTGCAGTTGCCAAATCTTTCATCTCGATGTGCGACAGTTTGATTCGCGAAGTTTATTAATTGTAATGCCGTTTACTTTTGCGACATCCGCTTGATATTATCGGATATTATGTTGTACAATTTGGTGAAGTCGTAGTGAATTTAATGGTATCATCAAAAAATCGGTGACCGAGTATTTCATCAAAATGACAATTCAACACGCCTCCAAAAAGTGATATGAAGTCATGAAAAGTGATGAAACAAAAACTAGGTTAAATAGGTTACATAGGTAACTATTAAACCTAGTTTTTCTTTCATCGCTTTTAATGATTCTATATCAATTTTTAAGGTGTGTTGAATTTTCATTTTGATGAAATATCATGGAACCCAAAAAATCATTCCCTGTCAATCTATATTTTTCCATTTAATTTTCATCTCACTAAATACAAATGTTACCATAAACATGCACTTTTCTAGTTAAATACCTACCATGATTATTGAAATCCGCGATAATTTTTAATTTAATAAGTTATTTTATTTACTTTTTTATTAATTGGTATAATCTTACTTATTAATGTTTTGTTTTTGATTCCATGTTAACTCAACACAATGACCATTCAACATTTATCATTAAAAGCGACATATAAACCTTACATAGTTTTTGTCTCATCACTTTTCATAACTTTATATTACTCTTTAAAGCTATTTTGAATGGTCAAATTACAACTTTTGATGAGTTTTCCGGTCACCTAGCCTAGTTGAGAATATCACAAAAGTGTAATTTTTAAAATGTTTTAATTAAAAAAATAATGTAAAAATCTGCAAATAGTTTTTTTAACACACTTGTATTAAAATTCTCAAGTTAACATTTCTTTGAAGGTTTCCGACGTTGCCCGGGCTTAACACATAGTTTTACAAATTTGATCAGTGATCTTCCTCTTGTTTTGATGGTCAAGTGTGCAAAATTTCATCAATCTAGAAATAAAACTGTAGATTTGTATAAACATCAAATCCACGCTGCTCGTCCACCGCAGGTCACAGACACTCTTCTAAATTATTCTAACTCTAATATTATAATAAACGAAAGATCTGTTTGTGGCGAGCAGCGACGTGGATTTGATTTGTTTACAAATTAACAGTTTTACTCCGTTACTGATGAAATTTTGCAGTTGCTTCAAAACAGGAGAAAAGCCACTGTATGACTGTATACATTATCATTCGGAAAATCCTGTGCCAATTCTGTCCTGGGACTTCAGCTAGTCTTTATATAAATAGATGTATGTTAAGTTCTCCATCTTTGCTCAAACGACGTAATTATTGAAGTAGAAGAATTGAATTTAATATTGTCAGACAATATTGTAACCCAAGAATGTTTGTTTTTCTTTTTTTAATGAATACTAACTATAATATTATTAAGTCAAAGGTTTTACATGACACGCGGGTGAAGAAAAGATAACTTCGAATTGTTTTCCATAGAAAATCGCACCACGTCGTGTAACATTTGGAATCGGACCGCTAACAAAAACACTCCTTATGTAAAAGGCCATAAGGTTTGAACTCCCGCATTCCGAATTTATAACATATTTCTCTTTTTAAGTTTATAAATACATTTATATTATTTTTTAAGATAATATCTATACATTTTTTATGCCGAAACGGTAATTATATGAAATTCTCTCGATAGAAAAAAATCACAAAGGAAGTTCAAAAATTATTAAAAACACGTTTTGTTTTGTTATTTGATATGTAATAATATGAAAAAAATTCACAGTGTATTTTTAAATGCAACTTAAGCATTTGTCGAGAGATTTTGGCTCTCTTTCAAACTAGTCGTGTTATTAAATATTTTTAATATTAGCGCGCTCCCTCTAAAATTCGTATTTAGATATCTCCCTTTTAAACCATCCATGAACGCTTACTACGGAGCCTTAACTAACACCAGTCGCCTGTTCTGATTTATGCAAGAAAAAAAAATTGCCATAAAGTATGTTTTATTTTATTTTGCCACATGTAGCCACAAATATTTAAATGATTTACTGTCATTTTCTAAATAACTTATTTTTCCACATTAGACAATAAAACCATAACCGAAAAGGGGTTTGTAAGTTGGAGATTTTGATTTTTATAGCAATTTTTCTAGGCGTTATATTTAATTTTTTCCTCGGCTTATAAAAATATTGCTCATTTATTTCAAAGGCCACGATCTGTTCTACCGGCAGCCTTTAATTAAAGCACCTAAAATGTTTGTAAACGATCATTTTTACACCAAAAACACATGATTTTGCGTAACTTCGTAGTGCTTCGCCTTAATTAAAAACTCTCAAAATTAAACGACCTGTTTCTAATTAGCAAAACACCTCCCCTGGCTTCGTGCAGGTTGTATTATATTAATGTGGTTCCATGCAAACTTTGACCACGTAATAATTAACATTTGATGTACACTACTATGAACGGTTTGAATACGGAAATTGGAATTACAAATAAACTACCAACAAAAGCGTTTGATTGCCCCCCTCGGCCATTTTTATTAGATATTCATCACAAACAACAAACAACCATAGATTAATTTTGGGAGATATATCTCGCAGCTTGATAGGGTCTCATTAAGGCGATGCACTACGTCGTGTAATATTTTAAATTAAGCCGCTATCAATAATGGCGATAAGGTTTAAATTCCCGCTTAACACCATCCGCCTGTTTTGATTTATGCAAGAAAAAAACATGGCCAAAAAGTGCCTTTTATTTTATTTTGTAGATGTTCAGGCATAAATATTTAATTTTTTTTTTGATCATTTTATAAATAACCTAATTTGCCACATTATACAATAAAATCATGACTGGAAATGGGTTCGTAAGTAGGAGATTTTGAACTTTCAAGCAGATTTCATAGGCCTTATACATTATTTTTTTCTGGGCTTATAAAAAAGCTTATATAAAAAATACTCGATTATTTCAAAGGCCAAGATGTACTCTACTCGCAGTATTTAATTAAAGCATCTGAAACATTTCTAGGCGACCAAATTTTCAAACCAAAAACACATGATTTTGCATTACTACGTATGGCATCGCCTTAAGTTATCTATTTTTGTATTGTGGTGGAAAATTAGATAAACATTGTTAGAAAGAGAGAATACCGCGCTTACAGTTTGTCTTAAAAAAATTACCTTGAACGAACGCTCTCGAAATTTAAAAAATAATTCTATGAAAAAATTCCATCCACACAGAAGGACCGGAGGAAAATAATTTAGTTCGCGGCCTATGTCATTTGGGAAGGCAAAAGGTATGAGGGGTGGGTAGGATTCTAGGGATCAGTATTTCCAGGAGTGATGGACGTATGAATCCATCCCTCCCGCTGCGCTGCAAGGCGCTGGGTAGCAGTTGGAGAAGTTAAAGTATCTCCCCAAACCAGCCTCTCCCGATCTGGCCCACCATTTAGCACAGATGGGCACGCGCATTCGACGCCAAGATCTGAACACACCTCACCCAATGAACCCGGGTACCCCTGCTAAATTACCAAACGTAGCGATACACCTGTTCGTTATCCAATAAATGGTTCCCAGGGCGGCGATACCCAAACCCGCCTCCCATATTGATAAAATACAAAATAAAATTACATCGTTAAAAAGGCATTTTTTTGGTGGAATTTTAAATTTAAATTAATTATAGTTTGTGTACAAACGTAAATCGATCGTTTGTTTTTTTTTTTAACTTAAACCCATCATAATGCTTATTTTAGTAATTTGTTTGTTCCATTTTTATTTTATTTTTACATGAAGGGCAAACATATTTTTTGAAATAATTATTAATACACAAATAATGGCCTCTAAATTCGTAAATATTCGATTTCTTTAATGGTCTATATTTCATTATTTAAAATATGATTAAATAATGTAGCAGATATCAGTACTAAATATTTGCTGCACCTTTTGAAAAAAAAATTATTCACTTTGGTTGGGTATTTTTGTCTCAAATCCAAATTTAAGTCTTGTATGAAAACGACCGTGCAACCATTCCTCTTGTTTAAACAGGCAAAACAATAAGCTATAAAATACGGAGTATGAATTAGTTAAGCTGAATGAGAAAAAACTGTTCACAGAATGAATAAACAATTTATTACAAAACACAGTATCTGTTGGCTTAAAACAATTTTGAGTTACCCAAAAACCTTCTTCTTACCGTTAATATTCTGGTAGTACCTTATGTTGCAATATCACTTAGTTTTATTACGAAACAACTTCTGAGTTGGCGCCAGGATTTGGCACTTAGCTACCTGGAAAGAAAGTGACTGGACCGTCATTTCACTGAGATAAGATGACGCGGCATTGCGGATATTGACTTAACTACTTGTAAACTTGTACAACAGTGTTATTATTTGTCAGTTGATCAGTGCTGTTATTGATTTTAACGCTGGAAATTTGAAATATCTTTCCTCTATCTACAAGACGGAATTTAGGCCTAATCATTTTATTTATTTACCTAGCTTTATCATGTGGCTTCGTCCAAGATTTCAATTAAGTCATATTGCAAACCAATGACACGTTTTCTTCAATTGTCAGTTAAATTTATATTTTAATATATTTTGAATTTGTAATGCTAACTGTACGGTAGTCAAAGCCAAATGAGACCAGACCCTTCTTCGCCATTGTGAATCCACTCTTCTTACTCTTTGTTTGGTTGTATGGGATGATGAGGTTATTCATCCGGTCGACGGCATCGGGAGTCACTCGATTCGGCACAGCTGTGCCTCCGGGAAACTAGTGGAGTTGACTACGATGTTTTCTGTAGTTTGTATTTGTTTTCTACGATGTATTCTACAATTTGTATTTGTCTTCTACGACGTGTTCTGTAGTTTGTATCGGCCTTCTGCTATGTGCTCTGTAGTTTGTATTTGTCTTCTACGATGTGTTATACAGCTTGTATTTGTCTACCACGATGTGTTCTGCAGTTTTATCTGTCTTCTACTATGTGCTCTGTAGTTTGTATCTGTCTTCTGCTATGTGTTATATAGTTTGTATTTGTCTTCTACCATGTGTTCTGTAATTTGTATTTGTCTTTTGATGTGTTCTGTAGTTTGTATTTGTAATCTGATCTGTTTATTGAATTTGTCCACATTCATACAAGAGTCTTTTAAGTCCTCGTATTTGTGCATTATTTTCGCTTAGCGACTGTGACATCCATAAGTTCCATAAAAGGTCCATAAAACTTAAATTCCAAAAGTCTTGGAAAGCAACACGCACTTTAGTTTCTCTATCTGCACAGACCGACTAAGCCACAGCAACGCGTGACGGGGTACAGCTAGTATTAAAATAAATTTCTTAAAACTCTGTTTTCGATGTCTCTCAAAGGGACTACTCGCTATGTTCCTAATAAGACCACTTACGTGCGTCACAAGCAAGCATGACGAGATAAAATTTTTTAAAAGACATATTTTTTATGCCACTTTACTTTTTAGCATATCATAAACTTATGATGCATCATCCAAATCACTTTGCATAATTTAGTTCCTGCTTCTTTTATAGAGTTCTTGTATGATGATATTATTATAATATCTAATGACCCAATACATACTAAACCGGATTAGAGAACGTATTATTAGATGTGTTTAAAATTTTAATTAATTGTTGTGTAATATAATTATGCACCTAAAATGTATCTTATATCATATAATGAAGTGCAGATTTCTCTTCATAAATAGATAAAGATTATAATAATTTTAAACATGACTATATTTACATGCTTATATCAGACTGGTTTTTTTCACTGGTTTCACTAAGAAAAATAATTATTGCTAATCTATTGAGAATGTCTTCATATTATTATTAGTAATCCGCTTAAAAACGAGATTGTAGGCCGTTTCCTGATAAACTTTTAGAAAATTCGTAATAATATCGGAACACGTGTTCTTGCACCTGCGTTTATCTTGATGACCAAATGCGAAAATTTTAGGATTTTTATGATTACGTGTTCCGATATTGTGATAATGCATTGGCATTTTACTAAAAGTGTATCGTTACGGGCCAGCAATTTGAAGAGACTCTTAATAAATTAGCAATATTTTTACCAGTGATTTTTCTCCGTGTATGATTTCTCTATTATTTTGTATGGTATGGAAAACCAGACAAAGAATTGACAAATAAGATTAAAAAAATGATTTGTTATCTATCAAAGGTCTACAGGCGAATCCACAAAATTTCCTGGATTGGTGAATAATTTCTAAATATAACTAAGAAAACTCCAATCTCTTGGTCACATAATGAAAGGCAACAAATAAAAACATTTATCCAACATTAAATACCAAGCGGATTACTTAAGAAAATGCCGCACTTTGCCTTATCGGCGTAAATTAGATATGTGCCTTTTTTTTACTTTTGATATATTTGCATACAGATCTCCGGACGAAAAAGACCCCTTTTTCTTTCATAATGAATTTATAAAAATGTTTGTTGGAAAAATGTGTATATTAGGTTTGTTTTTAATTATTATTTGCAAGGGAACATGGCTGCAATATGGGGAGATTAATCTTTACGAAGGATTTGTTTGGGTTTCTTGTATTTGGTACGTACGTTTTCATCGTACCTGGTTAGGCAATTTATAGACGTGTTTTCGTGGGTGGAAATTCACGCATAAAATATTAATTTTTCGTGGGTGGAAATTCACGCATAAAATATTAAAGAGGCCCCATTTCAGTTAATAAGTATTTATTTTGTTTCTAAGCCCAATAAATCATCTGCACAATTGACTTATAATCTTCACAATCTACAGCTGATCACTATTGAAGAATGTGCTTGGAGGAAGTCCCAGAATTTGGAATCTCTTTGATCTTGCTTCAAAGCGCCCCGATGAGTCTTTTAAATACAAAACGATTAGTCTTCATTCATCGCGATAAGTGACAACTTCTTATAACATAACTATCTCACCGAAATAATTTCTAAGTGAAAATAATATGATTGATTACAACATAATTTAGTAATTCGCGCTACATAGGAACCTAGTTGTCGGAGTGACAAAGCGGATAAATGAAGAATGATTACTGATTAAATTTCATGGTAAACTTAACAATTATTACGTTTCTGTATTTAACATAATATTGTAATTTTTAATGTGTATTTAACAACAGTTACAGTATACCGGGAATACTCTGCAAGTTACGATAATTTCCGTTATTATTCAAGTTCATATAAATATACGCTTTGAAATTATTGTAATGTAGGTAGAATGTTTGAATTTATTTTATTTATTCTACGTTGAAATGGAAAATTTCTTTATGATATAATATACAACCTGAGTAGGTACTTGAGATATATTATAATGAGTAATGATAAATTGGCTTGTGCTACTCTAAAGATTATTCTTTCTTCGTGAAATTAAAATGAAACCGTATGAGTCTGTACGTGCTCGGAATCTGGAAAAACTGATATTTTTAATAATTTTCTTGTATACAGTAGCCCACGTTTTACGTCATTGAGAATAATGTATTATGCAGTAAATAGTTTTATCATAAGTAACCCTGCTTGCTCTGTATTCAATGTTTCAACTATTTGAAACCTTTTTTCTTATTGAAAAATTGAAAATATATTATGGAAATAATAATATGACTTATAGTCTCATTTTTTTAAAATAGTGAAACTGGCGTTTTAAGACTCATGGTGGAAAATAAGTTGCAAGCTGAAGATAATTGCGGTGACCGAGAAATTTCTTGATTCTGGAGCTAGCGATTCGAGAGTGTTTATAGCTTCAAATGACATGATATCTGGTTTAAATGGAAGTATGAAAAATTATTTTAATAGTAGTTATCCGCTGTCATTACTCTCATCACTTTGGGAAGCGGTAATGGGTACTGTTGCTCGGGGGACCTTTCTGGACTTAGCGGGGGGGGGTCATGGGGTAGGGTGGATGCGTCTTTCCATTTGCACAGCAATTGGAGGGATGGATTCACACGTCCGTCACTCTTGGACACACTAATCTCCATTCCTCCACCCCTAACCTTATACATTACCTATACCTTCCCTGAACATCATCTCCTTTCCCTCCAGAATACCCTCCACACGGCCTACCCATACCCTCTTTTGTAGACATTGTTAAAAGAAAAACTAATATTCAAAACTTTGTATTTTCTTTACTTATATTTGTGATTGATCGGTAGCTTTGTCTTATGTTATTGAATACATTTTAAGTATGAAAAGCACCAAATAAATACGGAATTAGTATAAGAGAATTCGATTCTTCGAAATAACACTAATTTCTTCATTTTTACTTACTAATTGCGATGACGTCTGTGTGATCGATTACGATCCTATTATTTTGTTTTACGTAATCTCATTATTTTTAAAATATTATATTAAACCGGAGTCGTGCGAATGGCTGTGAAATATTGACAGATTATAAAGGATTTTACTTATAAATTGAAATTTAAACCAAATAAACAACCTTTAAATTAAGATGTAAGATTCAATTTTTATTGAAACTTTTCTTTGATAACTTTTGAAAGTTATATCCATCAATGTAATATATCATTGAAGAAGAATATAATACTAACAAATCTAAACGATACATGAAACAAATCAAGACATATAAAAATATACAGATAACGGTGTCAACTGGGAATAGAACCCAGGATCTCTGTTGTACCGAGATAATGTCTTTAACCACTCGATATTGTTATGTCATTTTCAGAACAACGATTTTGAAATAACATTACATTGATGTATTTTATTTAGATGAGACATGAATCGAAAACATAGGTTCCGCTTTTTTACCTCCAACTCTCCAAATGCTCTTACTAAAAGTACCGAATCTGGCCTGCGATTCTGGAGTCAAACGATCAATCGTTTTCGTATGCGCCGTCTTCGAGTGAAAAACTACTAGTCGTCGCGACTAACTTTTTCGAATGTTTCAATTTTACGTATTCTTGAGCGTCGAACGGTCGAAGTTGGTAGAAGAGATGATTATATTGGCACCCCTGTGAATATTGTCTATGTTCCTGATGTTTTTGGGATTTCTATGGTGTGACTGTCAAACAGACAACAGTTATTCGTTATTCAAAACAGAAATGGCTGCGGGACATATTACAAATTGCCAAAAGCAACTCTTAATTGAGCTTGTAAGCTCCGATAGACTTAGTAAGTGGGAAATTTTCACCCACTTTTACATTTGCGGAATCCGCGCGGTAAAACAAAAATTGACAGCCAGACTAGATTTTGACAGCCAATTCCATAGAAACGCCAACAACCTACCACTCGCTGCCCTGTTTCTACTGGTTATACCCAGTAGTTGTTTTGTGGAATGACTTTTGACGTTTGGCGTCGAAGTATGTACCTTCGACCAATTTCGGGAATAGCAACGACGACCAACGTACGTACTTTCGACGGCGATTACGAGCGCCCTCGATTCAGGAATAGAGCCCCTGGTCTACGCGTACCGCTTATCGGGTTCTAACAGTGTAACAAGTTTCGACGGGAATTATTATTAGTACGGAGTAGCGCCTCTAATTGTAGCTGTATGTAGTAAAACCTTTAAATCTCTCTCTTATATGATTAAATTGTCAGCTGTTAGTTATTATTCAGTTGCAGCTCTATATATATAGAGGTATGTATATATATATATATATATATAGAACTAAAAGAACTTGCAGCTCTATATATTAGAGCTATGTATATATATACAAGGTGTATCGGCACGTACCCGACAAACTTTAACCAGCTATTCCTTAGCACATTTAGAGTAAAAAATGTTATGGGCACTTTGCTGTCCGGTAACATTTTTTTTTAATAAAAAAATTATCATTCATATTTTCACCACATGTCACAACTGTTTTATCCTTTGTCCCATCTGGCAATATTTTATTCGAGTTTCGTTGAATAATATACGTACGTACCTACATTGGCGCGCTTTTACAATCACAACGAAATGGCATGGCACTATTCGTCTCATTTTTAACTATTATTATTTAGTGTGTATGAAATAGCGAAGACGCTTTTTGACACACTTGCCAATAACAGCTGTTGAACACGAGAAACAATGCCAATGACAGTGACGGAGTGTGGATTTTTTTATATTTTTTTGTTTTTAATTGAAAAAACATGTTACCGGACAGCAAAGTGCCCATAACATTTTTTACTCCAAATGTGCTAAGTAAAAGCTGGTTAAAGTTTGTCGTGTACGTGCCGATACACCCTGTTATAGAGAACTAAAAAAAACAGATCATTTTGATTTTTATTTTTAATTTTTTTTAGGCAATATTTAAAATAATTAGAGCAAAAACGAGTCCAAATGTGATGTAGATTTTACCAGTTTCCCTCTTGTAGTTCGAGTTTCTTACGATGTTGTAATACGCTATTCTAACTTTTTGTATACTTCTAACTGAAATAAAAATCATTGACACAAGTCGTGTTTTCGATACTACGAATGCAGGAGTTGATATTTAACACCTCCATATCTATAGATGACTGTACCTCTTCTCTGTACTCTATTAATTCTATTATTTATTCCTGTCCGTGGTCCACGATCTGTCTGCGGCTGTAGTCACCTTGAGTGCGGTCTTCGGCTCTTGTGAACTCGGGATTACTTTTCCTTTCAAACCTTTCGGCTTTTATTATTATACCATTATAATGCTGCGGAGAGATACGAGCTATCAAGGTCGACCGGCAACAAGTGTTAATTCGAAGGTTCTCAAATATTAATTCCGTCGCTTTTTATCTTCCCTCACGTAATATATTTTCTATTAGAATTCCAGCTGCTAATGAAACTACGGTTTATACGTTTTGGGAATGCTGTGATGTTACGTAGGTAAGGAAACGGTAGAAGGAATATTGGGAAGCATCTTACTATTCATACCTTGTGACAGACTATCACCAGAGAGATATTAGGAGAGTCTTCCACTTCGATTTATTAAACATTATACAGTACAAATAGCTACAAATCTAATTCAAATAAAAATATATAGGTGTCAGTGACTACACATTTTTTAAAACTGTTATTAGAATAAAACCCCGGCATCTTTTTCTAGCTAATGAGAGTCTCAAAGTCTCCGTTGTCCCCAATGCAGTAAAAAACAACTAATCGAGACTAAACCATTTATAGTAACTTGTAAGAAATGTGTTCCTGCGTACCGTTTAATAAAGCCAAATATTTTGAAACATACTCCTGGCTATATTATTTTATTTGTTCTGTTTTTATGGGAAATATTATTTCTATCAAATTATCTACATTTTAGCCACGCCCAGTATGATTTTGACAAGGAACAACGACGTTTTTTCGATCGACGAAACACGAGTTTGTTCTATACATACTGAAAAAACATTTTTTAATCCTCCGTACCTATGTACCCACAAAATATTTTTTACTGTACTGTATGTTTTCAACATTATTCCGTGTTTTTATCTGCAATGGATGGTTTTTATTGCATTTATGGTATCTTGTGTGTCCATCGTAACTCAAAAAAACTGTCTTTAGCATAAACGTCCTTAAAAGTTTCTTATCTTTATCTAACAGCGTAGTAACCTAGATACTCTAATAAATAGTTAAAGTTCGTTATTTTGAGGAAAAAAACTGTAAAATAATATAACTTAATTGCACACTTAAAAAATCTTCCTTAATATATATCTATAACTTGTCGTTTTACAGCCCCTTAACAATTAAACAATTCCATTCATGTTAATCACTTGCACCCTAATTTTTTTTACCTAATTGAAATAATTTTGGATCATGATGGTTATCTGGATCATAAAAAGAAGAAAAAATATTTTTTCAAACGATTTCCTTCTTACTGGAAGTCCGTTAGGAATAATGCATCATTTCTTTTGTCGGACGATCTTTACTTCTAGGGCAATAATACTTATTGCCGTACTAAAGACATTCCGTTGCCAGTTCGCCAAACCGGCCTTGTCAGTTTATCAATGAGTGTTTTTTGGTACCTATTAGTAAAACCAAAACGAGGTGACAAAGCTTTGGTTGAAGAGCCATTATCATTTGTTTCTATAAAGTCGAAAATTTGTCTACATGTCATATTGAAAATTATTTCACAACCTCTCAGTAAACGTTCATTGGCGTTATTATGGAATAATGTAAAAGGGGTGAAAGATTACGCTATACACATTAAAGCTTTTTATATAATTCCATATCGCTCGCCATAGAATCCCATACAGACCTGTCGCACTTGACAAAAGTGTGGGCGTGGCGACGATGATGAGCAGTGATCTGCTAGCCAGGCTATATATGAAAATGATGCGACCTCCTCTCCTGTCGTAGGCAGGTGAGTACGTCGTGATCACGCGGCGGTCATCTGTCATGGTGACAGATCCCATACAAATAAATCGTATTCCGCGACAGTTCTCCAGGAAAATTATAGTGTAGTGTGACACCACAACATATAATCTGTATAGGCCACGCCCAAAAAAATTTTGATGCATTTAGCGTTGTCTGTCACTACCTTAATAGAGGTTGTGAAATAGCATCTAAATTGCAAAACTATGAATCAGAAAATCCTTATTCGCGTCTCACTAGACACTGAGTTCTGATGTCATGAAATTCGCACGTTCTCTAAAGTTTTTTTAAGTCAGTATTAATTATTTTTAGCTCGCAATATAATTTTCAACAAGGGCTGTGTACCTTTGAAGTATCCAAAAAATAATAATGAATTAAAAAGTGAGAGGAGCCTTTTTGTTTGCTTCATATTTTTTAATTATTCTATGAAAAAATAGTTTCTTGAAAATAATGTTAAAACTCGTTCGAAGCGGGGTAATCATTGATGTATTATACTATGTATTTAGTCTATGGGGTAATAGATTAATATATATTTTTTAAATTTTAAGATGTACCCAAATGTGAATACCTATATATTTTCAATATGATGAGAATAAATTTAAAACTTTGTTCATACCACTGCTCGCTGTTCTATTATTATAAATTTAACGAAGTCGTTGTAAATAATGAACCACGTAAAATAATAAAAAAAAACAGCAGCAATATATTTCCTATAACTATGTATTTAGTCTATGTATATACTATGTATTTAGTCTATGGGGGTAATAGATTAATATATTTTTTTTAAATTTTAAGATGTACCCAAATGTGAATATCTATATATTTTCAATATGATGAGAATAAATTTAAAACTTTGTTCATACCACTGCTCGCTGTTCTATTATTATAAATTTAACGAAGTCGTTGTAAATAATGAACCACGTAAAATAATAAAAAAAACAGAAGCAATATATTTCCTATAACTATAGGGTTCTCTTGTGAAACTAATAAGTACAAATGAAACGTAAAATATTCTCTTTGATATGTATTTACTGCCTTTCAATTTTAATGATTCAAAAGCCATGTTCTGAAATGATTCATTTTTTTATCTCATGTTTTCTTTCTCTTTGTCATATTCCAATCTTCGTTGTCGTAACAATTTCTTCAATGGGGTTTATTTATTTTACCCATTTTGATTTCTCCAGTGAAATAGGAAGCTTTGATTATTGAAAAACGAGATTTTCAATTTACTGAATTTTTTCCTTATTTTGAAATAATAATGAAACTTATCGAACGATTTACCCTCCGGGAGGATAACATACGATAAGGCCATGTTGATTATCCTTTATCAATAAACTTCAAATGTTTTTCTTCCATTCCAAAGCTATTTATGCCTACATATGCTTAATTGTTGTGGTTTTTAAACCATAGGATTTATGCAAAAATCTCTACAGAAAACAATGATGTATGTAAGAGGGACGAGTAGCAGGTCTGTGCGTGCTCAAACGGGAAACGGAACAGTTGTTTGTAAGATTGAGAACAAATTGAAAGAAAGTTGTTTCGTTAGGGCCGGAAAAGGATTTTTTATCCGAAATTTTAATCGAGGCATAATTGATAGTTCAAGTACAGCCTTTCTATGTCTAATTGGTCTTATTTTATAATATCAATTATAAAATAAGCACTAAAGCAATGGTTGACAGTACCTGCCTAAACTTACGACGGGTTTATTCACAGAATTTGAACAATTCATGAAATTTCAACGTTCATTTGCGAGTTCTTTGAATGTCCTATTCAAATTCTGTCATTATATTATTATAGGTCAGTTACTTGACAGAGCTGAAATAGTGACAGTACTTTCAGAGAACTTGAAAATTTACTTTGAAATTTGAAGAATTGTTCAAAATTAAAAAAAATCATCAAATTTCAACGTTAATTTGCGAGTTCTGTGAATGTCCTATTCGAATTCTGTTATTGTATTATTATAGGCCAGTTACTTGACAGAATTGAAACAGTGACAGAACTTTCACTTTCACTTTCGAAATTCTCTGAAACAACCCGTCCTTATTGCATTAAAATTAAACACCATCCATCTTTCAAATTCCTATTTTTCTAAAGCCTTTACTGAAACTAACAGTGACCGAAAGGCGTTCCGATTTTTTCGCCATTGTTTTCCCACAGATATTATATATAAAAGGAAACAATTTTTTCGCTCCTAAATTAAAATCTTAGCTTTATCAATTTTACTCACCAAAAGAATATGAAATTTTATTACTGATTCTTTTCCTTTTTACATTTTAACCCTTCCTTCTGTCCGTTTGTGCCAATCCATTCCGACCAACTGTGCCTAATCAATCACGCGACGTGGTAGGATCGTGGTGCGACTTTTTGTGCCCCCTTTGCCCGTCTGACGGAGAAATCACGTAATCCATCGATCACACGCCATCTATTGATCTCCACAAAAGCGGGGATCTTTTGGCAAACGAGTCGCACGTGACTCCACGCAGATTTAGATTTATCAAATTTGCGTCATTGCCTTCGAACAATGGCTGGTGGTTTTTGATATAACACATTGACGTAACTAGAAATTATATAGACACATTTCTTACAAATATACAGATTAAGAAACCCTTTTATCGGCTCAGATGTTCGATAAGTTTAGTATTGTGTGGAAGACAATTGCATAATAATGACGAATGATTGTAAGCCATTTCAAACAACTCAAAGGTGTTTTCAAAGGCGTATTTTTTTGATATATCCTTAACGATTTAAGAGTTTTTTTTAGAAATCCCCAACTTCAACTAATCTTAACAGACCTTCTAATGGCAACATTCGTGTAAAAGTATTACGCATTACGGGTATCTAATATGATTTAATCGAAGGGAAAATCATGTCGTAAAAAAATCTTAAAATTAACTATATTCGTTAAATAAAATAACATAAAAAAAATAATTACCGATGTAGAACACTCTTTAAATCAGTGGACATTTTTTTATTTTAATACCGCCCGAGAGTCTCAAACGTCTGAAGTCAGTGGGGACGTGGGTAAGTGAGGAGAAGGAAGTGCCTGGCTATTCAGATCTGGTCACCAAACACGGTTAAAAGTATTTAAAACAATATTTCGATACTAAATGGAGGTCTTACACCTGGGCGATACTGAGGGCATCTTCCACATATAGGACATTATTTTTTATGAGTTACTTGTGAAATAACACAAATTAAATTGTTGAAATTTTTTTGGCAAGCCATGATTTGAACCTGCGACCTCTGAATTCGTAATCGATGTACCTAACCACTCGACTACAGAGGCCTTTTTTCTATCACCCCCAAATCAAAAGTAGTGCATGTTAAATACCCATCTTAACTGACATAGCTCTAACCTTACGGTCATATTCCATTTTACAAATTGTATTAAATAGGTTACGATGATTGAGAAAATGCATTAACAGTCACGCATGCAGTCACTGCCACTTTATATACAGTGATAAAATGTTTGACCTTAGGAGGGCAATATGCAACGTTGCAGTCACTGCCACTTTATATACAGTGATAAAATGTTTGACCTTAGGAGGGCAATATGCAACGTTGCAGTCACTGCCACTTTATATACAGTGATAAAATGTTTGACCTTAGGAGGGCAATATGCAACGTTGCAGTCACTGCCACTTTATATACAGTGATAAAATGTTTGACCTTAGGAGGGCCACTACAATATTATTTATTATCATAGCTTCAATCACACTGTTTGCTCTTCAACGATTGAAAGCTTTATCATGTGGTACGTATGGATGTAATAAATTTTAGTGTTTGTCAATTCGTTTTGATTGATGATATTGCCACTGTTTCTCATGTACCTACATCTTGACACGGTTATCTTTGCAGTCGGTGGCGACAACGGATAATAGAAATAAGGGAAAATTGGGATGTTCTATATTAGCGCCGTCCGAGTATAAATTTAGGCATAATCAAGTTTTAAAAATAATTTACGATTAGTCATAATTGACCCGACATAGTTTTACATGACAAAATTAAAAAATACTTATTGCATTGATTTAACTATTCCAAATTCCTGTTATATTCAGAAATCTGTTTCTAAAAAAATAAGAAAATACACAGATTTAGGAAATGAGATTACAAGAATTTGGCATTCTCGGACTATAAAAATATTACCATTTATTATTTCGGCTACTGGCATTATACCTAGCTCTCTCATTCAACATTTAGGCGTATTAGATCTGTCAAAGAATTTATATATGAAAATGCAAAAATCAGTCATTTTAAATACATGTAGGATAACGAAAGATTTTTTAAATATTTATATTGAGGGATCAGTAGGATTTATAGGTCCAGTTAGAAGTTCTACCGAGCCGAACCCGCTGATATGAAAATATCTGCAGTCGGTAAATTATTTTCCTGTTTGATCTCTGGTTAGTTGACGTGTTGTTCTTGTATTTGTTTGTATTTATTATGCTTATATTGACTAGATGATCATTTGTGGAAAAGTGTGTGGAAGGGTTTAGTTTTTCCTGTGGGGAAGATTTAACTCGGACATAGTCGGAAAAAAAAGTATGAAATGTGAAAAAAATGTCGCAAATCGCATAGCGTAATCGCATAACCGCACAACGGGGCCCAGTATTTTTTCTACCTACACACAAAACACATAACTTCAATTGAACATCCATCTGGGGCACTTGGATTTGGCTGGATACATTTGGCTTTGGTTGTTCAGTTTGACAGTAGCTCGGCAGCATTCGACACGCTTCCGTGCCTTATTATTTCTACTAACTATGACTATTCTAGACATTGTGAATACTGCCCGCTTTCTTACATTAGCTTTTAAAGCTATAATAAATAAATGGGTTTTGTGATATTAATTTTTAAGTACAAAACCCATAGAATAAAGAAGAAACTAGAAGAGAAGTGAAACCATGTGAATTTGCACCACTAACTAAATAAGATGAGAAATCACATTAAAAAAAAAAAAACTAGTGAATTCTCCCCACGTTCATATTTTTCGCACAGATTATTTTGCTTGCGGCGATATCATAATCAAATTAATCCACCACGTAAAGAAAATCAGCCCTAGAGCGGCGTATAGACCGAGTTTCTCTTAGACCTGGTATGTTAGCTTACCTGGAATGTTACAAATTCTGGTATGTTAGATTATAGAAGGTACCAGGGCAACATACGAAGTATAAGATGAAGTTTAATCAGAACGTTGTTTTAACCACCTTGTTCCCACGCCTGGATGATTGAATTATTATCACGCTCCTGGGATCTTGCTCCTTACTATGAACTGGTTCCGCGATAAAACAGAATATGACAAAAAAGAACATGATAAAACAAAAGATAATAAAACAACACTTTAAATCAAAACACGAAAAAAACAGAACATGATATAACAGAAGATAATAAAACATAACACGAAAAAGTGAAATATGAAAACAGAGAAAATGATAAAACAGAAGATCATAAAGCAATACACGGTAAAGAAATCATCCCAAAAGAGAACATGATATAACAGAAGATAATTCACGATAAAGTAAACATGAAAAACATAACACGATAAAGCAAAACATGACAAAATATTAACATTAATTAATAGTTTATAAATGTACCGCTGTTTCCATAACACGAAATGTTCACGCAGGACAATAAATAGTCATGTATATTCACTTGGGTATGATAATTTGTACTCTTTTACAAACTTTTCATGAGATAATAGTGATGTATATTCACTTGGGTATGATAATTTGTACTCTTAACAAACTTTTCGTGAGATAATTATTAATTATTACGAGGAGCGACAATATGCAACGACAAAAATATATGTATTCGAACATAAAAATAAATTACACTTGCTTTTGGAAAAGTAACTAAGTCATAAGCTTGGGGATGGAATTAAACAACGGAATACGTAATTTGGGTAGGAACTGGAATTTTGGGATAGTCATAATATTAAACAACAATGATAATATTACATGACACATTATAATTTTTATTTATCAATTTTTCAAAAATCTTGTCGAAAAAATTTGTTCGATTTGACAAGTAGAAACTACGCCATTAATAAAAATGGAACGATACACGCTTCAACAACGCATTGAAATTATTAAAATTCACTTGAGTGAATCAAATGCAAATCATCTTGAGTGATGAGGCCCATTTCCACCTCGGTGGCTTCGTGAACAAGCAAAATTGTCGCATCTGGGGCTCGGAAAACCCAAGAGATATTGTTGAAAAGCCTCTCTATCCTCAACGTGTGACTGTTTGGTGCGGTTTATGGCCCGGCGGAGTGATTGGACCTTACTTTTTGAAAATGAGGCTGGAGCAACAGTTGCGGTGAATGGATTGCGCTTTCCAGAGATGATTAATGATTTTTTATGGCCGGAATTGGATGGTATTGATCTGGACAACGTTCACTTTCAACAAAACGGCGCTACGTGCCACACAAGCAACGAAACCATTGATCTTTTACGATTGAATATCAAAATAACACCTCTTATTGGAAAACCCTGTAGTATAAAATAAAGTCACTATCCGCGTATATCTCTTTGTGCGCTTAGTTCTTCTTAACTACGCAACGGATTTCGATAGGTTTTTCACTGTCGTTTAGAGATTTTTTCCGGAACGTTTATATATACATAATACATGCATTCATATTTATAGTAAGTAGAGAAAAGTCGATGTTTTGTAATCAATTGGTAAAAAAATATTTTCGGGCCCTTACATTGCTAACGCTGGCTAAACCTTATGAGATACATCAAAATAATATACGACGGAATTGTACACCTTAAGGATAACCCCCAGCAACGCCAGGTAAACATCAGCTAGTTGTAAAAATAAATAAAACTAAACACAAGGCGCTCTGGAAGCAAATGACAGCTGCTAAAAACTACACTGTAACACAATATTTTTAATCCCATGACTTAGAAATATCTTTCAATAAGAATAAAATTCAAAAACGAATACTCTGATATATAATTCATAACGGAATTTTCCTAAAATCCAAAAAATAAATCAAATAAAAAAATAAATCCAGGGCATTTTACATACACCGCCATGGAAAAAAATAACTCGTTAACTGTTGACATTTAATAATAGTGATTTAAACAATGTTGTTTTCATTTAATGAAAATGACGATGCAAACTGAATTTGCAAACATTAATAGTGTATTTTTTTAAAATTTTCTTAGATTGTTGGTAATTTTCCAACTAAGTAGTAGGTGTGGACAACGATGTGAACCCAGTACATTGAAAGTACTCCCCAAAATTTCTCAATATTCATATTTTATTTAGGAGTTACACCAAAGTTATGAATATCATGTGTATCAACAATATTTATCCACACAGTGTTAAATAATTCCTTGAAGTAATTTTAGTTTTAATACGTTAGGGAAACAATAATTCCCGCTTGAAAACAAATCCCGACGTTTTCACTTAAAGTTTTCCAGCTTAAAATTAATTCAATTTCACTTCTTGAGTTTCATATAAATGTAAAAAGAGATATATAAAATATATTTAATGATTTTCTCAAGAGTTTTAACCAAATTCCACCCATTTTGTGTGGATTTTGAACTAATTAAAGCTAAAAAGTATTTTTATCTTGAACTTATAATATCCTTATCGGCCCTCTAAACCAGCGTTCAAGTTCATGTAAAAAAATATGGATTCAACGATTCAATTGAAGATCGACGCATCTATAAGCTATAAATACCCAGAAAAATCTCTAATAATAGGGTAGCAGAGGTACAACCCTGACATAAATACTTCGATCTATAGTTTACCATTCTTACGATTTGGCCGCTAGTGTGGATGGCTGCTTTGTTTAGACTTAGGAATATTTTTGTAATCTTCTTCTTTATGCAATTCCTCAAATGTCTCCCGTTTTTCCGATTCTTTGTGACCTTCACGTATCCGCCAACATATCTCTTCAAGTCGCTAGCCCAACCCCGCCGGTGGGCGACTTTTTTTTATTACAATATCCAGTGAATTCTGAATTCCAGCTATCGGTTATCCGTGCTACATGCCCAGCATAGTCCCACTTGAGTGTGGAATTTGTGACGGTTTTTCCATCTCGCGAGGAGATACGTAGCACAGCTCTCTGTTTGGTGTTCATTTTTACCACAGCGTTCTTGAGTTCCATGATTGTACCCAAACGTTATTACATGGCTCGACATTGTACCATTCCTACACATGTGGTTAAAAGAGGAACTAATGAAAGTACTGTTTAGTGAATTCGTGATTATTTTCTATCCACAATGTCTTCAGAAGCGACGCCACCGACTGTAAAGTTAACCCTCTCAAGCTGTACATCTCTACAATGTCATCAGTGCAGTGACTTGCAAAAAGGTGAACAAGCAAATTAATGAACTTCTATTGTTATTCACCATAATATATCAACAGTGTAATTAACGTCGCCTGAAACTGCACAGATAAGTGTATCAAACTATACTTAATGCTTTTTATTTCATTGGGAAGCTAAGAACTTGCTTTAATGCACCAGTTGATACTTTGAATAAACGAAGAAAGTAATAAATTTTTCATTTAACTCTGTGTTCAGGAAAACTGAAGGATGCGAACGTGCTTTGAGTGGAGTCAAATGGCTGAAATAGAGAGGGATTTCTCTGGTTCAGTGTCGATGCTAAAACAAACTTGCCCCTTGCCACATATTCCAGCATTTCTATCAAACGGTAATATTGTTGTGTTTTATTGCTTAAATGTAATAAAGAGTAAACGTAGGTCGGCGTCGACTTTTAAAAGTTTTCTCGGTTGATTTAGCAATTTGCTTTTATCATCATTATCACAAATGTCATCACTTTTATAAAGCTCTTTTACTATTTTACGCTTGACATTTGATACTCTAATGGATGGTATTACATATTGTCACGCGTAATAATAATGAACCCAGCTGAGCTTTAATCATTCTTAAGAAATTATATTGGAAATACAAATATACAAAAATATTGTATATGCAATAAACGAAAATATTTTCTTACATAACAATAGCATTTAAAAAAAAGTTATTTATGTTTGTTAGATTGACCTAACTAGGTATTATACTTATTCTGACGTATGCATATTTTACATTATTCTACGGTGATTTTAACCATTAACATAAAAATAAACAAAGAGTAGATCTAATTGTGTTGCTTCTGTTGTGTTGTGTTTATGATCTTGTATAAGTTAGTCTTTATTTTCCAGTTTGTTTTTTTATGGAATCTCTTCCTGTTAACTTGAACCTTTTTATATATTTGTTTTTTAAAGCTAGATTGTTTATTTTGTGTTTTAATTAAGACTGGATATAATACAACTTTAGTCCTAAGTAGTGCTGTGTTCTTTGTCCAAAAGCAGTATTTGTTATGTTATGTGAGTATATAGTTCTGAGATTATAATTATTATTACCAGAAAACTTAAGAACTTCAAGGACGCTTGACATCTACATCATACTTTAATAGTTTTGTAGTTTTTTTGGTACTTTACGATAGTTAATGTTTTACCAAACCCATTATTTCTTGTAATTTATTACTGTATGACTTAATAATAAGCAATTCTAGTAGCGAACTCTACTTTTCCGTTTCAGCTTTTAAACAAATTGCCATCGGTTCTTATTTTTTATTATATGTACGAGAAAAAATTTAAAAAAATATTGTGAATGTAAGTTATAATATAAGTTTTTATTTTATTTGTTTTACAAATGTCGACTTAAAGTTTTCATTTTTGCATAATCTGACAAGATACGCATGTCGTAATGCGTACCTAGTTTTTTTCGGTTAACATCTCGGGTTGGTATGAGAACAAAAAAACACCATTTGAATATTTAGCATGATTTACAAAAAAAAAGGAATTATTTTGAAATAATTTTTAAACCGCAGTAGTGACCCGTGTGCGAGTATACGCAGCGTAACTTGAAACACAATTGTCCGCATTCGCCGGCCAACCCGTGAGGGAGCGGTTTATGTGCTGTCAGAACCCGCCGACCAATCACGAGGCGTTTGGGTGTCTCACGGTTTTAATCGTTTTTAAATGACGATTTATTAATTCCACGTATAATTAAATACAATTAAACTTATATATTCCCAATCAGCATTTGTTGATCCATATGATAATATGTTTTTAAGCCACAATAGTTTTCACTCAAGTTCCTTATTGTGAACACAAAAGTCAGAAATAGTTGTCGTTTCACCAAAACAGTAATAAATCACAAACAGTAAGGATAAATAATTTTTTCGTCTTTTAAAATACTCTAATCTTTTGATGTAGGTAGGTACCTATATTTATCCGAAAATTTATGTTGAATGTCTTAAAGAAAATCATGACATATATTTATGTTGTTTCAAACTCTAGTCAGATTTCATAAAAAAAATAATTTCGTCAATTTTAGGGCCTGTTGTTCCACAGAATTTGAATAGAATTTTCAAAGCACTTGAAATGGCTTTACATCTGTTTGGTGACCAGATCTTAATAGCCACGTACTTTGCTCCTTTATCTTCCCTATCTCGTTCCCCTCGCTACTACATTCAGCCTAACCACATACTCCGGTTTGCAGGGAGTATTTTAATAATTTTTAAAAAATTAACTTTGCATTTTGATGAATTGTTCAAGTTCTTTGAAACAACTGGCCCTTCGTGTAAACAATAATTGATTAATTACTATTAATAAACATACTTATTTCGGTGCATCGGTGCGTGCGTAAATAGTGCGTGAAATGTTCCTGCGTAATGCGTAACATAATTCACGTTCAATGAACTTTAAAATATCACAATTTAAACGGATTGTGGAAACCAAGCGATAAGGTAGGTATTAAAATTATTTTATTTTGATAATAATTCTATGTTTGAAATGTGTATTTCTTTTGTTTATTTTTTTGGCAGAAGTTGTTATTTTTTTACAAGTTTACTAACGAAATTCATTCGAATGGTAAATTTCTGACGTTTCTCTAATTTATCGAAAGAAAAAATATAAATATTCAAGATAATATTAATTTATTGAATGATTATCATTATATTCAGCTTATTTTTGCTGACTGCCATATTTATGTATGATTGCAAGATTCTAACCAAACTGAATGCAATCTAGATAGTGTCTTGGACAGTATGAATTCGGTCATATTCAACTTTACCATGATTTTTCTGCTTCATATTAATTAAATAATTTATTTATTGGAAAATTTGTATAGGGCCGCTTTTGTGAGATATCACCTCAGGGGCGTCAGGGGCAATATTGTCTTCAGTAATTAAATATTACAATTTGAGTTTTACTCAATAAGTTATTACATAAATAAAAATAAATATTTTTTTAAAAGCCAATAATTATGAGGCAAATATTTTATAAATATTATCAGCTTCACAAATTCTTCAATTAGATATAATATCCCTTAATTTAATAATAATAATTTGTAAAACTGAAAAATAATCTGTATTACACTCGTATTATACCCACTTACCAGTTTGTGTTCACTGGAATTAAAACAAACGTTCCACTTTGTGTTTACTGGAATTTAAACTAACATACCACTTTGTGTTCACTGGAATTTAAACTAACATACCACTTTGTGTTCACTGGAATTTAAACTAACATACCACTTTGTGTTCACTGGAATTTAAACTAAAATACCACTTTGTGTTGACTGGAATTCAAACAAACGTTCAACTTTGTGTTCACTGGAATTTAAACAAACGTTCCACTTTGTGTTCACTGGACTTTAAACTAACTTACTACATTGTATTCACTAAAATTTAAACTAACATACCACGTTGTGTTCACTGGAACTTAAACTAGCTAAGTCATTAATTAAAATTGCACATTGTTTGATGTATTGCTGTGCTCTTATTATTTATTTGGTCGTTTATCCACTCTCCTCCATAACTCTGGAGCGTTGCAACATTTTCTCTTTAAGAGCACTTCATATTCCTTTAACATTTGCCAGAGCTGCGTGTGTGTGTGTGTGTGTAAATGTAAAAGTGTGCCCCATAGAGTTGAGATCCTCTTTGAAAATGGTTATTGAAGTATTTATAGTGGTTTCAATAAACGCCAATAAAGGATGAAAGAACCACTTTTTTGACTTACCTTTTTGTAAAGTTTTTTAAAAGACCTTAAGTTTAAAGTTTAATTTCAGTAATATTGTTGCTCGGGGCTATGAATGGTTTGTAGTAATGTTTAGAGGTTGTGAATTCTAGTGTACCTGAAAATTGGCCTTTTTAAGGTGGAAATAGTATTATTCTGAAGAATTGAATTGAATTGTCATGTCTTCCTTGAGCATCTACGACTTCTTTATACTCCACTACTGTATACCACGTGGTTACTATTAAAAAACTACATAATATCGACTTTTATTCAACTCCGTTTCTCATTATTCCAGTGTAGAGATAATTCGTTGAGTCTTCCTCGGACATCCCCGATTTCTTCTACCATTCTCTATAACAACTCTCTGAGTATTCCTGATACTAATCGGATTAAACTTTGAAATTATCGGCGAAATCGGTCCAGTAGTTTTTGAGAAATCTAATGTAGACAGTAACCTTTCTCCTGTTTTGAAGGTCAAATATGTAAAATTTCATCAGTCTCTGAATAAAACTGTAGATTTGTATACAAATCAAATCCACGCCTCCCACCACAGACAATCTTCTATATATAAGTAGATAGAAAGATTTTTCTTTATCTGTATGTGTTTGCTTTTGGTTGAATATTGGTTTTCGTAGACGATGCAAAGAAAAAGGACATAAAACTTTTTGTTGTTTGTTTTTGGGGTGTTATGCCGTGTTGCGCTAACTCCTTCTTTAGCCGACGTTTCGGACAGCGTTGCAGTGTCCATCATCGGGGCAGATCCGGTAGATCCGAAGATGTAACGCTGTCCGAAACGTCGGCTAAAGAAGGAGTTAGCGCAACACGGCATAACACCCCAAAAACAAACAACAAAAATGCTTTTGGCCGTGAGAATCTAAAAACTTACCCGACATAAAACTTATTTACATCATTTTCGTGTACTTGCCTAAGACCACAGGTTTTATTACAGTCATCTTAATTAACTTTTTTCCCTTATTATGTGCATAGTGATACTGTGACCTATTAATTTATAACTTTTTTCCATACTATGTGCATAGTGATACTGTGACCTATTAATTTATAACTTTTTTTCCATATGATGTGCATTGTGATACTGTGACCTATTAATTTTGTTTTCTATATTATGTCCATAGTGGTACTGTGACCTTTTCATTTATAAAACAAAAGCCACCTACATTTATTTGAATTTACCGTATTGATCTTCTGTACGAATTTCTGAGTGCGTCGAGATGCAAACCGTAATAATAGCATCCATTGAAAAGAAAAAATCAAGAATTACCCCCGTAGTATAAAAACTATAAAGTTTGTTAAGCGATTGTCCCACCTGGACCGCGATTTTTTTTTCACTATTTAAACTCCATTTTATTTAATACCAGCTGACCTGTACCCAGCGTTGCTCTGTGACTCAAAGTGGTTTAGGGTAAAGTTTTTCGGTTGTGATTTCTAGAGTACGTAACAACTGGGTGCATTTTTTAGGTATTTTTAATGAAATATTCTTATTGTACTGTAATAAGTGTTTATTTCACTTGATCGTGTCATGTCCACGACCTGTTCAACTATTCACTTCCAAGTCATACATTCTCCTTACACCTCTTCCTTCGTTTTGCCACAAATAATTATTTGATTCGTCTCTTCTTCGGGCATTCCCGACTTCTCTACCATTAACTTCTTTTAGTATCATTGTTACATTGTTAACTAAACTACACTATATCGACTTTATTTCGACTGCGTGTCTCATTTCAGTGCAAAGATAATGCGTTAGTCTCTGAAGCGTCTCCGACTTATTATACCATTCAAACCTCTCTCTTAACACTCCTGGCACTAATAAGAACAAACTCAGTCTGGTCTTCTATGTAAGTAAGTTAAAATTTGTGGTTGTATGTATTTTTGGATGAGAAGTCTGAAAAAAAAATCTTTTTTTTATCTTTAACAGCGCCACCCGTCGGGTCCGAAACTATCCTACCTTTCATACTGGAACCAACCATGCACATTCAAATCGGTTGGGCGGTTTCGGAGATTAACGTGTACGAACAGAGTAACACGTGATTTTTATATATTTTGTTTATTTATTTATTTATTTAACGCCCAGAGGGCTTTTACATGGTTTGTAGTATAATTTTAATTTGACAGATACTTTGAAACATAAAAAATAAGAATAAAATTACATTTGATAAAAGCTATGCAACAAGTCATACAAACACAAGAAACAAAAACAGAAAATTACAGCTCTTTGTAGGTTAACATGGTGTGTTTCGGAGTATTGTTGAAATAAATGTTTTAAATGATCCACAAAACTTGCCAAGTTGGTATTGAATATGTCAACATCACCCAAGTAATGATTTCCCATGGTGTGAAGTCGTTGTATCGGAGAGTGGGCAATGTAGTTACGCTTATGTGTGCTGCTGTAGAATATTGTATTTTGTCGTGTTGTTACTGTAGGTGTATGTATGTTTATAAGTTGCAGGAGTTCACAACAGTCGAATTTAAGTTAAGTATTTTGAATAAGAACGTTAAATCGTTTATTTTACGTCTATCTTCTAATGTATGTATTTTTAGAGAATTTAATAAGAAATTGTATTTTAAGTTTATATTACTATAGATAATGTATTGTTTGATCCAGTGATTAAAAAAATTGTTATTGTGAATATATCTTAATGTAATATTTTTAGACGTCAGCAATTTATCATCACTCAGTAGGTCAGTTTATTTATTTTTTATAATATTCATTACATAAAATATGCAAGGAAAGTTTTGACTGTCCAACTAGGAAGGTTTCCCGTTTTAGAACATTCAAATTAACAGGTTTCAAATTATCCTAGAGGAATACAGGATTTAAGAATAGAGAAAATAAGTATGTAAAAGCGATGATACCACTAGGCGTTCGTGATAAATAATTATCAGATTACATTTTTTAGTAATATTTCTCAATCAGTCTTGCCTAGATCTAATAACCATTTGTTATTTTTGGACCGAAGGATGACAATTCACACAGTTTCAGCTGTGAGGGGATATTGTTATATATTTTAGGAAAAAGAAATGAGGATAGTTTTAATTAAATTGCACTTTATTTTGACCCGTAACTAATTGTAACTAATCGAGTTTCCTACCAAATATGTAACAATAAGCGATTATTATTATTTTGTGTTTTTTTTTAAATGCTTTTAACATTGTTGCTTTGACTCCATATTCTACACAAAAAAACTTTGCAAATTGCTCAAAGCCACAACCACAACAAATAGATTTATTCCTATTTTATTTAAATTTGTAATTAATGATTTGTTTATTCGGGTAGTCAATAATAATAATAATAATACAATGATGACTTGCATAGCGCCGTTTTTGTGCAAAAACACCTCAAGGGCGCTGATATAGAACGTGGATGTATTGTTTTCTGACGGTGGACTCACCTAGTATTTTTGATGTCAGTGGTCATCACTTAAGATTTATCATTGAGCTGCATTTTCAAGTATAGCGGTTTAAATTGCATCAGTTTTATTGATGATACCTATTAAGAATTTTATTGAGGAACATAAAACACGTAACAATGAATAATGATTTCAATCATCCACATTGTACAGCAGAAGGTAACTAATATATTCTTTTCCAATTCCTGAAACGAAGTTCTTTCAATGATTTGGTATGCGAAATAAATTTAAAAACATCTTCGGCTCTATTGAACCGAATCTACTGAAATGTTGGAATTCTACTGAAAATGATGCCCTGAATATCTACAAACGTAAAATTTGTGCGAAAAATCATCTAATTTATGGGTAAAATGTAAGCCTTTGGTTCGGTTTAGAATCCTCTTTTCTCCGGCTTTATGGGACCGAATTGCCTGATGTTTTTTGAAATAATAGAAATATTCCTTTCTGAAACATTTTTTTATATTCATCAGACATAACACAGGAACCTCCCCAGCAGCATGGCGGGCGAAAAAATATTCATACACTTTTTTTTTATATTTGTAAAACTTTTTTGTTTCACATGAAAAAAGGAAAAAAAAACATTAAAAAAATACTAACAAAAACCCGTGAAAATTCACGGGGTATTATTGAGAAAACTTACTGATATAAAATACTGTTAATTTAAATCTGGTCAAATTCTACGTTTTCATGTTAAAAATGGTACTGCAGGCCTTTAACTAATGAATTGAGTTCGTAACAAAATATCAGTTAAAAGCGAATGTTTTATGAGGACGGCGGAACACGTGTTCATACAAATACTGATATTGTCGCATTCCGTCATGATATTTATTAGGAAAAGAACACGCGTTCTCGATATATTCTAAATTACTAATATTTTATCAGGAAATGTGCATCCTATCACTTTTTGAACAGGATCATTTTTCTCCCTTTATAATTAATTGTATTATCTGTAAATCTCGTTGCCTTACAAAAACAAATGTTTTCGATTTTCTTTTTAATGTAATTTTATTTTTTTGTTGACAAATTAGAGATGTCTAAAAAATGTAGTAATATCAATAGTAATGGAGGGTGAAATAGCAACTGTAAATCATGTAATATGCAGGTTTTTTTAAATAGTACTGTGTTCAAAGTTGTATCTTCTCCAAGCTTAAATTTTCTAGTAAAAGTACGTATCTGAATTGACCTACCAGGTAAATCTCTCTAAAATATAAACAAGCAAAAAATACGCATAACAGATAAAAAATGACTAATTAATAAAATAATTCCTAGTTTAAGTATTATTTGACGCATTACGCAGGAATACAATTTGAAATGACGCAATACACCGACAAGATACGGTTTGGGAGCGGAATTTGAATGTAATGATAATGAATGTTCATCTGGAGCAGTAAATATATCAATATATTACCTATTCGGGGGATATTATGCTTTCAACTTGTATGCCAAAAGCTGTTGTCGGATTACATATATAAAGAAAAAGTAGATCACACACACAATACAAGATTTAGTCAAAATTAAGGTATATGCATTCCAAAAATTACTAATAAATACAGCCAACGAACATTAACTGGTCTTTATACCTTCTGTATTTAATAAGATGCCAATGCATATAAAAAACGAATCAAATTACACTACAAAAAAATGCTAAAAAATGGTTAAAAGGTTAGTATCCATTGATTGTATATATGTATACAAATCCATTAATTAGATACATTTATATATTTTAATACATCCATTGATTGTATACATGTATATGTGTATATAATTCCATTGATTGGATATACGTATATAAATCCATTAATTGTATATATGTATATAAATCCATTGAAGGATATATGTATGTAAATCCATTGATTGTATATATGTAATTAAATCCATTTATAGTATATGTCTATATAATTCCATTGATTGGATATATGTATATAAATCCATTATTTGTATATATGTATGTAAATCCATTGATGGATATATGTATGTAAATCCATTGACTGTATATATGTATGTAGATCCATTGACTGTATACATGTATATATATGTACATAAAGCCATTATCGAGTGTATATATTTATATAAATTCAATGATTGTATACATGTATATAAATCCATTGATTGCATTCATACATATATGTATATAAATCCATTGATTGCATGCATGTATATATTTATATAAATCCATTCATTGCATACATGTATAAATGTATATAAATATGTCTACGAGTGTGTTTAAGTATGTTGTGAGCCATTGAGTGTGTGTATGCGTATGTTGGATGTGTTATATCTATCTGCCTGTGCATTTTATGCCTTTGTATTGTAGTCAATTGAAATGTTATTCTTCTGTATCTCTTTTCTATATTGTGATTTCTTGTTAAATGCGTGCTTTAGTGTTATGATTGATGTTGTAAAATTTACCTGCTAACAAACTGCTTTCGCAGTTAAACTTACAATGACGAGAAAAAAACTCATATTTTCGACTGATGGAATTTTACGTGAATTTGGTCGTTAGTGTGATTTTATTTAATTTTTTGTAAATTATTATTTAACTTTGCTATAAATTCACAACGATCAGATCTGTTGTTATGTCGGTATGTAACAGGTACTAGTTAGTTTATTTCAGGGTGACTGGTTCATTTCCCGTCATTAGAAAAATCAAAAAAAACATGGCTTTGTTGTGAAACGCTGCATTCCTATCGGCATGTTCATTCACGATTTTCATTGTTGTGTGTAAAATAACGCAGCAGGTGTTTCAATTATTATGAGTATTATGGTAGCTTGTTAAGAGGAAGCTACAAGCCAAAAATGTGTATATTCTTGGTATACCTTTTATTGTAAGTAATACGCATTAAAATCGCTTGACTAACGGAGTCTAGAAACGTTCGATTTCAAGCACAAAACTTTTTGTTATTTATTTTGTAAATAATTTTATAAGAAAGCAAAAAAGTTAATCAAGTGAAACAGTCACATATATTCTTAGCCATAACACTGTATTTTTTTTAAGTTGTTTCTTATGCGTTAATACATTTCTATTAAAAAATTAAAAAATTTGTAGTTTGCAGTTATATTTTTTATTGACTAATCGGTTTTTTTATTTGTATTCTTCTCAAGCGAAACTATAGGAAAACCTTCAATTTATCCAAAGCATATTTTTTGGTATTCATAATGTACATCAATTCGTTATTAAGATTAATCAAAATAGTGATTTGGCATTAAGCTTCGCCTCAAAGCAACAATTCATTATTGAAGAATCAAGAAATAGGAAGATGTATTTACAATCCAATACCAGAAATTCTCAGTCATTTCTTTTAACGAAAATTAGTTGTTTCATCGTCAAAATACATATATTGTACAACAATCAAAATAATTAAAGAAATTCTGTCCATTTCGCCTTTTAAATTTAATATGTCTGTACGTGTTTTGGGCTTCGCCCACTTTAATTAAAGTTCAATGGAAGATGTTTTTTAATAAGAAAACGAGTGCCGTCATTTTGCGCATATTAAAACGTTAATTAAAAATGCTTATCGCTAAAAAAAAATAAAGCGATGTTTTTATTTATATAATATCAAAGATTTAAATAATTTAATTATGTACGTAGCGTTCTGTTGTGACATTGGTGAATATTTTATTTTATTATTTAGATACTGAATCAGTTTATCAATTTACTAGCTGATGTGTACCCGGCGTTGTTCGGGAATATTTGAGTTTGTAAGACTGTTTTAAATATACAATTCCATAGTATTTTTGTTGTTTGTTTTTGGGGTGTTATGCCGTGTTGCGCTAACTCCTTCTTTAGCCGACGTTTCGGCCAGCGTTGCAGTGTCCATCATCAGGGCAGATCACATCTTCGGATCTACCGGATCTGCCCTGATGATGGACACTGCAACGCTGTCCGAAACGTCGGCTAAAGAAGGAGTTAGCGCAACACGGCATAACACCCCAAAAACAAACAACAAAAATGCTTTAGGCCGTGAGAATCTAAAAACTTACCAATTCCATAGTACATTATTTTGATGAATCTTTTAAGGTTTAGCCAGCGTTAGGAATTTAAGCGCCCGAAAATACATTTTTACGACTTGTTTACAAAACATCGACTTTTCTCTACTTTATATAAACGAAGTATGCATGTATTATATATATAAACCTTTCTGAAGAAATTCTCTAAATGATAGTGAAAAGCATATCAAAATCCGTTGCGTAGTTTAGAAGAACTAAGCGCACACACAGACGCGGAGAGCGACTTTGTTCTATACTATTTAGAGATTATTCGTCCACTTAGATGCAATCAACTAAACAAGTGAACAAATAAAACAATTGGATTATTTTATCTATTTACCTAACTCTTTATATTCATATAACGTTACACGGTAGTAGTACCTACTTGCCAACTGGCAATTTTTCCAATTGAAAGATAACGTCATTTTAACATCAAATTAATATCTTACGTCTATCTGTAGGTACCTATTTTTACGAAGATCAGTGATTTTTTACTGTACTCAATAGTCTATCTTTTATCTATGTATCTTCTATTTGTATAAAGGAGAGTATCCTTGGTGGTACGACGGCCGCGTGGCGGACACGGGACTAATATGATTTTTATTCTAATTTACAGAGATTGATTAAATTTTCCACACTTGGCCTTCGAAACAAGAGAAAGGTCACTCTCCGTATGAGATTTCGAAAAACTTTCTGTAAAGCCCGGGAAACGCCGGGGACTTCAGTGGATGGACTTCATTTTTTAACAGTGTGTTAAATTTTCATTTAGATGGGTTATCTGGTCTCCAAATTTAAATTGACTGATTTTTGTGATTTCCGTATTAGAGTCCTAACTTCCTGAATGGCAATTTCAATTTGGGGTTGTTTGTGAGGCAGAAAGAAGCGGGGAAGGAGATGAGGGAGGGGAAAGTAGGAAAATCCCATTCAATTCAGATCTGGTCACTAAACACCGCTAAAGCCATTTCAAGCAACTTTTTGTAAATGAATGGTGGTCCCTGCCCATGGCAATACCGAGAGTACCTATAAGTACTATTTAGTTGGGAACTACTACCTACTCTTATATGGGTTTAACTACTTATCTTGAGACAAGTCATTTATCCTACCTTTGTGACGGTCACCTCGCCGCTGCCATATCGCGGAAATGTTATTTTGACTTGGTAGGTCCACTGTAAAATGGGTTAAAATCAAGACTGTCCAATCAGTCGCCACATTTACTTAAACCGCCTGGCAATTGCAGACGCTGTTAATCGATCAAAGTCATTCGCGATACTAATTCTAGGCACGGAGTTATAAGGAGGCAAGTCGATAAATACCTAATTAAGAAAAGATTTAAAAAAAACATGTATTTTTAATCATTGTTACTTTACTGATCTAATGCAGAAAATATAACTGCTGTGTTATAATTGTTCTCTATATTTCTTTTAAGAAGACGAAACTTACGTAATATTGTATATTTCATCAAAAATTATTCCTTTTTACAAAAATATTAGGTATTTAAAATGACAAAAAATAAATAAATTCTTAAAAATGGCATAAAATCAGGTCTCAATGGCCGAGTGGTTACTGGCGTTATCCTGGTAAGGCAGATCCTGGATTCGATTCCCAGTTGCAACCGTTTCATTTAGCTTTATTAGTAATGTAACTTCGTCTTCATTGATTAAACAAAATATATATAATTTTTGTAAAATTATGAAAAAAATCCAAAACCACCTACAGTAAAAAAATAAGAAGATGTGGAAATCAACAAAAATGAATATGAAATCAAATGTAAAACATGAAATCCCCAAACATAGTCAACAAATATGAAGATGAGGAAATAAACAAAGGTGGTGAACAAATTTGAAGATGAGGAAATAAACGAATACGAAGATGAGGATCGGAAGTGTTGTTACTCCCAACGTCCAGGAGACCGGAGGTGGGGGGAGATTAACTTATTATTTGTCATTGTTTACTTTGTTGATTGATTTGGAATCATTAAACGTAAGTGAGTACAAAACATTCTTATTTCTAACAGAATCCTACCTTTTCAAGTAGTAGTTTTAGATTATGGAAGTTGGAAATAACTCTCCATAAGGAAATTAACAAACATAGTCAACAAATATGATGATGAGGAATCAACAAACATAGTCAACAAACGCGAAGTTGAGGCAATCAACAAACATGAAGATAAGGAAACTAACAAACACGGTAAACAATAGCGTAGATGAGGAAATCAACAATCATGCAGATGATGAAATCAAGATGTAACACCAATCCGTAGTGAAGAGACTGTGAATAAGCTACTTAACTTTGTATTTAAATAGTTATTAATTAAAATAAAAACATATATTTAAAAGGCTTCAATATTTCGTGTTTAATTCTATGTTTATTCAAAGAGTGATTTTTAAGTACGTAAATAGTATACTTTATTATTATATATCGCAACTAATTGTATGAATTTTTCTCCTTTTCACAGGTGAGTAAGCTCGGTGTTCTAGCTTCTACAAAACCGTCCCATTCCTCGCATACTAGAATATAAAGTGAGTTCAAGTCAAATAATTTCACTTTTTTTTCGCCAAATCATCACTGATGAAAGCGTCATTTTTCATGTCTCCATCACTTGCCCCTTTGTTAACAGGCGCCTGATTGTCCCTCGCGCCATCAGTCCGCGCGATTGACAACTTTTTTCCCGCGCCTCCAAATCGGGAATTGGCTCGCAAACCACTCGGACTGGTGGCACACTTCTGAACTGACTGAACAGGGGTCGTGAAACTTAGGTTATCAGACATCAAAAACTTTTTTAAGCCAGTATTTTACAAAACATTTGTTATTTTCACCATTTTTAAATGATGGATTACTTCTTCAGAACTGACTTGACCTGGACAGGTGTCCCGAAACTTTGCTTTTCTGAAACTCGCTATTTTCAGGAATACAGTGTCTACTTTTTTCTGTAAATATTTACCTAACCGCCGAACTTTTAATGGCCACAGATTATGGAAATGAAATAACCCAACCTAAGAACCTTATAAGATATAGTATTACTAAGACTTAAATACATAATTGTTTCTTGTAGTAATTAAGGTGAAACGAAGTGTAATTTCCATAATATGTGGCTATTAAAAGTGGGGCAAAGAAATTTTACATTAAAAAGCATTGCCTACCTCTTCTCTAACATGTGTAGGCTTTAGGCATACCGCTCACAGATCAGTTATAATCTCTCACTCTTTCTCTTAAAGGAGGTGTGTAATAGAAATAGGGGTTTCGACAGAACTTTCGGTTGCAACAATCTGAATTATTGAATCCATACTCTCTCATTCTTGCAATATACCTACATCTCATGATTACATCTCATCATAAGAGAAAGAGTGAGACATCAGTTATGATGTCTCACTCTTTCTCTTAAAGGAGGTATGTAATAGAATGAGGGGTTTTGGCGGAGCTCTCAGTGGCAACAATCTGAATTATTGAATCCATAATCTGTCATTCTTGAAATATACATCTCATGATTAACTATATTTTTACATGCTTAGGCTTTAGGCATACCGCTCACAGACAGTGGCGGCTCGTGACTTTTGGGTGTACTAACATGACAAAAATGGCATTATTGATGTTTTTGTAACTGAAAACGTGTTTGTTTTTTTTTTAAATTTTTTATTCCGTTTTTTGCATGAAGATTTTCAGGAAGTCCGTGCGGCGCACGGTCAAACTGAAATTTCCTGAAAATCGTTATACAAAAAATCAAAATTTCGAATAAAATAAATATTTTTTTTGGACTAAACAATCTGTAATTTAGAATTTTTCAAACTCAGCACTCTATCACACCCAAAAGTCGCGAGCTGCCACTGCTCACAGATCAGTTATAATCCGTATTCTCCATCCATATTATTACATCTCATGATTAACTATATTCTTAATTATTTTAGATTTACAAACTCAGACGAAAAACGAATCTCCCAAAAACTGCTTCGGTATACCTCCAAACAAATTGCTCGGCTTTCTGAGTCAATTTCCAAGTGATAAATCAATGACGTCCATAAACAATAATATGTATGCAGAAAGGGTTGAGAAAGGATTACGGCAAAGGATTTTACAATCGGAAGAGATTATAATATTCTGCAGAAAAATATTTTGGGTCTTAAAAGTTACTTTATGCTTTCTGAGTGTCAACAACACCATAAATATAATGCGATTTGTGTCAAGTCTTTATGGCCTACCTATAAAATGGCACGTCTCAAAAACACACTTAAAATGTCATTATTTGAAGTATCATTAGGGTGCTTATCTGTGTGATTGTTATTGTATTTAACAGACCGTGAATGTACAGAATAATTATAAAAAATACCGTTTGAATCTTCTAGATAGGTACTTCAATAAATAACCTTTTTATACCGAGTAAATAATACATCTGTGCCACTATTTGTTTAACATGTTTACGCGGCCTTATTGTGTTATTATTTTATTTTCTTACTGATAAATCAGAACAAATAGATTCTTGTTTGTGTTGTGGTACATTGTATTGTTGTCTACTTTGAGTTAGGGGGGACTGAGGAGAGATGTTCGCGTTACTATCGGAGTGCACAAATACATTCAAATGCGCGCTCTTTAAAATGATTTACCTGTTCGGAAATTTACCTATATACCTTTACATTAGTTGATGGTATTAAATGGATTACTTATAAGAAATGTAATCGACCGTTCGACAGACATAACGTCTAGTATGAAAGGGAAGACATGATAAAGCGAAATTGAAAATACTATAAAAGAGCGCGTGACCGTCTGTCCAATGTCTCTTTTCCAATCCTTATTGTGTTATTGCAGTCTATCGACCAATAATCCAACATCCACATTAAACCTGTCAAATTAGTCAACATTTTACATAGGGAACATTTAAGGCGAAGCTTAATGCCAAATCACTATTTTGATTAATCTTTATAACGAATTGGTGTACATTATGAATACCGAAAAATATTCTTTAGATACGTTGAATGTTTTCCTATCGCTTTGCTTGAGTAGAATACAAATAAAAAAATAAATTACTCAATAAAAAATATAAATGCAAACTACTAAAAAAAATATTTTTTCAATAGATATGTATCAACGCATAAAGAAAACAACTTTTAAAAAATACAGTATTATAGCTAAGATTATCTGTGACAGTTTCACTTGATCAACTTTTTTACTTTCTTATAAAATTATTTACAAAATAAATAAAAACCAGTTTTTGCTTGAAATCGGACGTTTCTAGACTCCGTTTGTCAAGCGATTTTAATGCATTTTACCTACGATATAAGGTATACCAAGAATATACACATTTTTGGCTTTTAGCTTCCTCTTAAACAAATGAACTGAATGATAGAATTGTGACCGTCATTTTTTGTTTTTTCTTTTACGTATTCAATAATAGTATTTTTGTTGTTTGTTTTTGGGGTGTTATGCCGTGTTGCGCTAAAGAAGGAGTTAGCGCAACACGGCATAACACCCCAAAAACAAACAACAAAAATGCTTTTGGCCGTGAGAATCTAAAAACTTACCTGAATAATAGTATTGTTGATTTCACAAAAAACAGTTTATTTATAAAAAAATTCTGCTGTGTGATTATTATTACGCGTGACGGCTGTTTCGCCCTCTGAAGGCATTATCAAACTGTCCGTTTTCAGTGTTTTATCTCCTGACCTGCAGGACTAACTTGCCAATGATCATGACGATGGGAAGAGTTATGATGTTATTATAGAATCGCTTCGGATATTGACACATATTATTTTACATCAATGAAGCTGAGTTGAAACGGCAAGCTTTGTTGCTGCTCGTATAAAACCTGTTTTTTTATGTATGTCAATCTGTTTTCTTAACTTACCCTGATTATTAATATTTCTAACGCAACATTATCTTTAAAAATCGTCGCTCTAGTTCGTTTTTATCCAACAGACCTAAACGTTAATCGGGAGAAATAGCACTTCAAAGTTTTTTTTTACGAAAAACGCATATAAAATGAAATTAGCTCAATTGTAAGCTTTGATTCTGATTAATTTCTTGATTGGGAATCAAATGTCAAGAGTGAGCTTTATCCAATAATAACGTCGTAATATCATAATAGAAAACTTACCTTTTCAGACAATTACCTCAAAAAAATAATAAATCAGGCGGCATTGCATTTATCGGGAGATTCATTGCATTTGTTATTGTTGATTGACGAGCAGCAGCCAGTAAATGCAATTAGTGCATCAAGTAGGTCATCAATCGTTAACTAGATCTAACTTAAGCCTCTGTATGCATTATTATTGTAAAACGCCTTAAAGGTGATTTTACACATAAACAGCGCCATACAAATTTCCAAAAAAAAAATTATTGATCATATAATGGCATATGGTAAATATAAATCGGAGCTTTAAAAATAGTAAGATAATTCAAAGGATCTCGAAACACAAAAAATACCTACAAGTTCTTTAGATATAATGTAAAACAATAGACGACGAGTCCCTTTTAAAAATGATTTGATATTGGAACACATGGGGTAGGATTTATATATATATTACACTATATATATTAACTTGTAAAAAGAGGTCATAAAACCTTCTAATCACATTTAGCTCCGTTACAAGTGTTCCAGTGTTTTGAGATATCGGCAAGCTATTGTGTATTACCATTCAGTTGGGCATGGGTTACAAAAGTGGCTGAATGAAGGGATTGGAAATAGATGCAGGTAAATAAATAAAAAGAAAAATATAAACATTAAATGTTCGAAAAAACTACGTTTTTATTGACATTCTATTAGCTCTGCGATAAATACTTATTTTTCAAAAATTTTTAAGTTCATTTTATTTAACTTCAATTTATTTTTGTTATATTTATATTTTTTTGTAATACCTGCATCAACTGAAAAGCGCCCCTGAGGTGATAACTCACAAAAGCGGCGCAATACAAATTGTCCAATTAATAAAATAAAATATAAATCATAATTCTTGAATAAAAAAAAGGAACAGGTAAGAAACAAACGAACCCATGAGACATGTTAGGTACTAAATGTACAAAATAAGAAAAACCTTTCATTGTCATTCTATTACGTTTTTTATAATAACTGTCTTGTTTTAAACATCACAAGTACAATCTCTCATAAGGAATTATTTATTGTATCATTTAAACAAACAACAGCTTCGTCTGTTGCTATATCAAAGATCCAAATACTTTTTACTGTGTCAACTCCGTAACGAACAAATACACAACTTTTCACTTCTTCAATAATTGCAAAATTATTCTGCTGCGTTTAAATTTTAATTAAATTAAATTTAAATCATTTTTATATTAAAAAAAATCATTGCTTATAATATACCTTTACCGTTCTTTTATGTACATGATTATGGACCATTCAATTACTTATAATACGATGACTAAGATTCCCTAACTATAATGATAATAAATGAACCATGACGCCGTTGCTCCTCAGGAGCAACGGCAGGATAGGCAGAGTGGATGGATCGCCAAGCAACTGTGTTTTGACCCCCAATCCTTGCTCTCTCACATGGGACAGTTTCTCTGTCACATGGGACAGTTTTTCTATCACATCGGACAGTTCCTCTGTCACATGGCACAGTTCCTCTGTCACATCGGACAGTTCTTCTGTCACATAGGACATTTCCTCTGTCCCATCGGCATTTTTACCGAGCGTTTTGTCACTGCGAAAGTGCCGGTAGAACCACCGGACCGGAGTAATGTGAACGAGTTTGTGCCGGTATCCGGCTGTCCCCGCTCGCCGCGCCCGTGCTCCGGGCTCCCCTCTCGTCATCGGCTCGCATTTTTTGAAGAAAGTAGACGTTTTCGCCCTGCTCGTTTAAATCTTTTTATCAGTATTCAAATGTGTACCTCCATACGGACGTAGGAGATTAAAGCCTTCAGACACTCATTTTCATAAATCCGTCATTCTATCCAAATATTTCTTTTTTTCATTTTTTTTATACTGTAATTGTTACATTATCTAGCGATTCCGTTCATTCAATTTTTCTATTGACTTGCCTACCAATGGATAATGGACAATATCAGCGGGAACATAACAAGTCAATCGGTTTAATTGTTTGCAGATGAATCATCTAAATGCGTTTAAGATTGACGATTGATTTTATTCATTAATTTCATTCATTTAACATATATATCCAGCTAACATTAAAAAACACCCTAATATAATAGAACTTCCTTCTTCTTCTGGCGTTAGTAAGATTAGATTGTTAATATTAATTTTAGTTGTAAGTTGCTAAATATGTAAATACTCGTATATATGTCGTTAATATAGTAGTTATTGGCCTTAGTCGTAAGTCACAAGATATAAGTCTTAGAGATAAGTCAGTAGTTCTAGTATTAACTATTTAAGAAATATATTTGTACAGCGCCCTTGAGGTGATTTCTCACGAAAACGGCGCTATATAAATTAGCCAAATATTATTATTATTATTAGTTTAAACGGTAATTCCTCGTGCAAGTTTTAATGAAGCGGTCTAGGCTTTGGTACATTTAAAGTACCATCATTGATCTTTTGCCAAAATTTACTATCCTTTAATATAGTAGAATCGCATTCCTTGCCATATGAGCCCACACTAATAAAAATAAAACGGTACTCTGAATCAACAACTTCCATTAATACAAAAGAATAATATTCCTTGTAATTAAAGAACATAGAACCACTCTCGGCTGGTTTCAAAATTATAATATGTTTGCCATCTACTGCTCCAACACAGTGAGGAAAGTTGGCTTTTCTTTCGAATCCTGAAGCGATGTCCTCCCATTATCTTTCCGGCTCCGGTGTAATGTGAACACTCTTGTCCGGTGTCCGGTTTCCGGCAGATCTGCCGGTCCGGCATAGTGGGAACCCGGCCTAATACGCCCGTAGCGGAGAGTTTGAATTTCACACATAGGCTAAGATATGGCTTGGATGTTGGATACATTTATCTGAAATGTAACATAACGGTCAGTTTAAAAATGAGGGGTCCTTTTTGCCAACGTGTGGATGTTGGATAGTTCCGCTCCACAGACATAGGAATTAATAGACGAGAAGATAAAGGCGAGGGGTAAAATCAACTGTTGAAGAACGAAGGGAGTGAAGATGACTGTGATTCGTCAATAAATCAATCTGACAGTAAATAGGCATCTCGCATTATAATATCACCATTTACTTCTTAAAAGTAAAATCTGCTTTGAATGAATAGACATTTTTACATGGGAGCGCAAATTACTCGCCACGTTATGAACAAATTTGCGAAGTCCAAATTCGGCAAAGTAAGGCAGCTTCTATATTCAGAGTCGTAGTTAGTTTCAGAGTATTTAGTTAAGACACTTTTATAAATGTTCATAATTTACTTCCCAGCAACCAACCAGCTTTGTGTTTCGCGTCCAGACGTTTCTCGATGTGATAGTAACAACTGATTCATATTATACGATGTGAATATGCTTAAAATAAAATAAAATAATGCTTATATATGGAATGTAATACGACAATTGGGTTTATTCTCTTTGTTCGCATCTATTTTTACCAGTTTTCATAGTACAAGTAAACATTTTGCCGTGTTATTTCGTAAAATGAACCGATGATGCCTCGACCATAGTTCGCACAAGAATGATGACGTCACGTTTTCAAATATCACTTGAGGCCGTACGCGAGCCCAGCCGGCTCAATGGAACCGGTATGGGGAGTGGGGATAATACGCTTTTAATCACTTAGGGCAGGTCTACCTAATATTCATATGTCTATGTTCCGCTCGGAATGTTGTTTAATTTTTTTGGACAAACTGCGTTTTGAAAACACATTAAAAATATTTTTAATATTTTTTTTTCAATTGGATCTTATAAATAAATGCTTTCTGAGAACAACTGCATACTCAGTTTCGCAAAAAAATGGTATTTTGGACCAAATCGAACTAGAGCGACGAAATGTATTAGATTTGTAAATTGTGTGATGTTTTTAAAGGGAATAATTTAATTGAATTGAAAGTGAATTTTTTTTTAATAAGTTTTATTTATTAATTTATTAACTAGCTGTACCCCGCCACGTGTTGCTGTGGCTCAGTATTCCTGTATAGATTCAATAGCGAATGTTGCTTTTACGTCCAACAGATGGCGCTGTGTTTTTAAAGCATGTTTTTACCTGTATGGATGACATCTGCGTGTATATAAAATAGGTAAATAAAAACGTTGTGTCAAAATTTCAAACTAATTGGTGAAGAACTTTCAGATATTTAAGATTTTGAACAAACGAACAATTAAATTTTTATTTATTATTTATTAGAAACTAAAAATATAATTATAGAATAATGAAGTTTTGACCGTCCAACTGAAAAGGTTTTCCTGTTCAGGACTGTCAAATTGCTATGTGGAAATTACTTTCATGTTTACAATATATGAGATTAGTTAGGTCGGACATCTAGTTTATCTAGGTATTGTATTTCAAAGTACCTCTGGTTGACAATCCCTGACAATATTTCCACTTTCTTTCTAGTTCATCAGAATGGAGCAGAGAATGAAGTATTTCTCACAAGAAGTGTCACTTCATACAAATAATGTAAATACCCTAGGCACAAAAACATCTTCCGCATAAGATGCAAAAATAACGGGCAGTTCCTAGAATACCAAATGATCCTAATAAAGATTTCGATCGATACTTACCCAAGGAATGTAATTCCTTGAAACACATCATACATAGGAAACTACTGCATATTTTAACCCACAACAAGTAGATAGAGAAAAATGTGCTTATTCATTATTATATTGATGATTATTATGTTATACAGGATTTTCCAATAAGAGGTGTTATTTTGATATTCAATCGTAAAAGATCAATGGTTTCGTTGTGTGTGTCACGTAGCGCCGTCTTGTTGAAAGTAAACGTTGTCCAGATCAATACCATCCAATTACGGCCATAAAAAATCATTAATCATCTCTCGATAGCGCAATCCATTCACCGTAATTGTTGCTCCAGCCTCATTTTCGAAAAAGTAAGGTCCAACGACTCCGCCGGACCATAAACCGCGCCAAACAGTCACACGTTGAGGAAAGAGAGGCTTTTCAAGAATATTTCTTGGGTTTTCCGAACCCCAGGTGCAACAATTTTGCTTGTCAACGAAGCCACCGAGGTGGAAATCAATCAAGATGATTTGCATTTGATTCACTCAAGTGAATTTTAATAATTTCAATGCGTTGTTGAAGTATGTATCGTTCCATTTGTATTAATGGCGTAGTTTTTGCTTGTCCAATGTCAAAAAATGACAGCTTAAAAAGTAACATCTACCGAAATAGCGGGCTATTCAAAATAACACCTCTTATTGGAAAACCCTGTAGTTAGGTGCCTATATAATAAATTGTAACATCTTTGACCGCTTATTTGCAACAATTCACTTCATTCGTTAAATCCATCAAGGCTAAGCATGATCAATGAACTCAATTAATTACTGTAATAAATTCTAATAATATAATTATTTATTTCGCACACCGAGTGATCCGGTAACTAGTGAAACGTACCTGTACGTTAATTAATTAAGTAATTAATTAATTACCTGTTACGGTAATTTATAATGAAATCGGACGGAATTAACAATTGAGCGAATAAAGCTGTATATTAACTCATGCCAAAAATAATAATTAAACATACTAATTTGGATTGTCTGTGATGTGCGTTAGTTATTACTGCGTGGAATCTGTTTCAATGATCGCTTATTATTTGCTTTTGAATTTAATTGACATTTTTAAAATTGGAAATGTTTGCTTACTTCAATTAATTGATTAAAAAGTTCACATTTGAAATGTGTATTTCTTTTGTTTAAATTTTTGATAGTTTTCGTGATTTTTCAGGGGTCTGCACTTTTTCCATTTTCAAGAAAGCGTTTTCTATCTATATAAGTGAAAATGTAAGTGTTCGTTTTTTTTTCAAAATCTTAAATCTCCAAAAGTTTTTCACCGATTGCTTTGAAATTTTGACCCAACGTTGCATTCGCGTGTTTTTTTATTTACATATTACTTGTGTAGGGTTCCATGATAACTGAACACAGTGACAATTCAACACACTTAAAAAAAATGATATAAAGTCATTAGAAACGATGAAATTTTATTTTTTAATCTAACCCTACCTAACCTAACCTAACCTACATAACCCAGTTAATAAAGTTTTTGTTTCATCATTTTTCATGACTTTATATAACTTTTATCATGAATTATCATTGTGATGATTTATCCGGTTACCCTTGTATAGATATCACCTACGGCAGGTAAAAAAATGCTTTTTTGAAAACAGCGTAATCTGTTGCACGTAAAAGCAACAAGCGTTTTTGTTTTTTCTATCTGCACAGACAGACTGAGCCCCAGCAACCCGTGGCGGGGTACAGCTAGTTATCAATAAAAAATATAATTATATTATGTACCTATGAAGAAAATTATCGACAATATATTTTTGTTTTTTATTAAAAAAAAAATTGTTTTGATCTTGGACACTTTCGAAGCGAATGATGCATTATATTTTCTTTTTTGTATGAATGAGTTCGGTGTCGTCATCGTTACAATCAATTCACACGCGATCTTTTGCCGCCGGAGAGTCTGACCGGTCCAGTTCATTAAAGACCACCGAACACAAACATCTCACATAAATGAAAGAACCCGAGAAAAAAATAAAATCATCTATAAGAACTCGTGGAATGCTTATTTGTTAAAAACAAGCATTTCGTCTAAGTGCTTTGATACTTAACATATTTGTTGCATCTTTCGGTTCATCTCAGAGATGGATGTCCTACTTCCCACGCCTCTCCTTTCTTTAAAACACGGCCTGCTAAATAAATCAGCTAGCAACTGTTAAAATTGACCCTCGAATAAAAAACTCTGATCAATCGTGTGTATCGTTTATCTGTAATTATACGGTGATGGTGGGCGTTTCGAGGAAAGGTGAGCGGGCCTTGTTAGACGGTTGTCACCGTGTAAACGAGGCCTAACCCGCCTTAAGGCCTACATTATACCACTGTGCCAGATTCTTACACAGTGCGCTTCTGGTCAGGCACTTCTGACTTGTGTGATGTTCTGAGCCAATACCAAGCATTTCAGAACTACTCGTCATAATATATATGTAAAATCTATAAGATTCTGAAACTTTAACAGCAGCAAGAACACACTAATTCCGCATGTTGCTAGCTTAACTTCTTTCTTGTAAACTCGCTCAAGCGTCAGTTTCCTAGAAAGACCATGCCCGCTTTGACATTTAACTTAAATCAAGAGTAATAAAGTTGAATTTGATTTCCATCCCACCCAAATTAACCCTTCGCTTAGATAGTTTGGCTGTGGTCCAGATTTCTCAGATTTCATGTAAATATTTTTGCTTGCACTTTGACATTTGCTGGAAATTTTCGTACGTGCATTTAGAAAACCAATGCCAAAATCGTTGAGATTATCTACATCGTGAAATTTTCTGTAGAAATAGTGAACATTTCTGATCGATGCCAGAGAAACTAATCCCAAAATCACGTACTTTGAAAACTATCGCGCTACTTGGTAGTTTCTTCGACGAACGTGAGTATAAAATGTAATTTGTCACATTGTTGTACGTACGTGTACGTACCGTATTTAATATTAGACCAGTTTTTAGTTTGTACCTGTGAAACATGATAGATAACTTTAGCAAAAGTTATAGGTAATAGGGAAAAGAGAACGATGGTGTATTGGTGTACGCGATTGTCCAGAAATGTTACAATCTGAAAATTCGAAACAACAATAAAATTATAATTGGTATAATTTTTTTTCTTATGAGTTTTTATTTTCTAGTAAAACCAATCAAAATAGTCGGGTAACCGCACAAACCACCACAATAACAATTCAACACACATCAAAAAGTTATATAAAGTCATTAAAAGTGATAAAACACAAAACAAGGTTAAATAGGTTACGTAGGTTTATAGGTTATTTTTCATCGATTTTAAAGACTTTCTCTCGCTTTTTAAATGTGTGTTATGATGGAAACATTTTTGTTTATTCATTTATTTGATAACACAAATGAATCCTGTCAGCCTAGTACCAGTGATACTAAGACATTTCGCAATTAGGGCACTGTCAGACTGAAGAGCGGAAAAAGAGCAAAATTATAAAATATTCACTAATGTAATTCTCAAACACTGCTACATTAATCATCATTGAAACGATGATACGTGAATTAATAACTCACGTCAAGAACATTGATTAGTGATACGTGTTACACGTTTGACCAATCAGTCTCAAATTAATCGTACTAATTAATTTATTTAACTACATAATGAAATTGTTATTGTTTTCCCATCACTTTTTGATACTGAGATTTAAAGCCACGGAGCTCGCTTACAAGTACACCTTCTTGAATAATATTCGCACTTGCATCCGTAGCCAAATTAATAGTCAGGTGAAGAGAACCCCGCGTCCGCGAGCCTCTTTCGTGCGGCCCACAAGAATAAAAATGAGTATTGCTGATTTATTAAAATCCTGGAAAAAACGTGACAGCATGCCAATTCCTGATAAATTATTAGTACGTTCACAATATATCGGAACACGTGTCAATGCAGCTGCGTTTATCTTTTTATTGTATAATCACAAAATGCGAAAATATTTGAATTTTATGAAATCGTGTTCCGACATCGTCATGTTTTATTGGTATTTTACTAGCAGTCCCGTTTTTAACCGTAAATCAGTAAGTTTTCTCCATGCACGTGCCCTTCACAGCTCACTTGACTAAAATAAAATATCAAAAAAAATTTCAATTAAAAATATTCAACGGTTTCTGTTCTTTTTTTTAAAAAAGGTTTAAAAAAGCCCTTAAAACCTTATAAAATAAAAAGAACAGAAACCTTTTAAATCGAAAACTTTAGTCTTCCATCAATGTTTTTGTTATTTGTTTTTGCGGTATTATGCCGTGTTGCGCTAACTCCTTCTTTAGCCATCAATGTTTTGAATCAGCCACTTTTTACATATATCTTTAACTTATTTTTTGTATTTTTTTGTATTTCTTTGGCATTCACTATGTAACAATTTCTAGACATTTTTCGTTTTTTAATGATTTTTATTATTCACAATGTACATTTGTTACTTATAAATTTTATTAATTAGCGACCAGTTTCGACACGTTCGTCTCATTAACTAGCTATTTTAAAACTAGCTAACTAGCTATTTTAAACTAGTTTTAAAATAGCTAGTTAATGACACGAACGTGTCGAAACCGGTCGCTAATTAATAAAATTTAAAAGTAACAAATGTACATTGTGAATAATAAAACTCATTAAAAAACAAAAAATTATATTTTGTATATATCTTTTAGGATTTTTTTAACGTATATCTTTAATGTGTTTTTTACATAAATCTTGAAGGTATTTTTTACATATACCTATATTTTATGTATTTTTTACATATATTTTTGCTGTATTTTTTACATAGGTGTATATCTCTAATGTTTTTTTACATAATATATCTGGAATGTATTTTTTAAATATATCTTAGTGTATTTTTTACATATAACTTTAATGTATTTTTTAACTTTCACAGCTCAGCATTTTTTATGCATTTGAAATATTACTGTTTTATAAATTAGAAAAATTTGTTTTTATTCCCAACTTTTTTTTCGATTTGCTTTCCGAACGATTAAAATCAACAGCATTTATTGATTTGAACTTGACCTTGCAACAATTTTGCCTGTGGCGCTTTCTTTGTGTGCGCTTTGATTTATATTTTGCAAGAGTTCCGTTTTATAAGAGTAAGTAACAGAAGAGGATTCGATATTTCTTATGTTATAGCAATAATTCGGATTTTCGTTTTTAATGTCAAATTATCACGTTTTTAAAATCTGTATTACAGAATGGGTTTAGCAACAAAACTTTGTCTGTCTTTTTTATGTTCTTTAATATTTCAAAATTATAAAAATCGACTACGTTTGTAAATATGTTTTTTTTTATGTGAAACCGCACAAGAGTCCCAACTGCTCCCAATTGTCTGGAGCCTGTGAGACTATGGCAACCCCAATTGGGTTACGTTGAGAGACTGAAAGGAAGGTGGGGAAGTATCTAGTCACCAAACACGGCCAAAGCCATTTCTAGTAACGTTTCAATTCTGAAATACTACGGCGATACTGATAGTATCGTGTGTGCCACAAGTATTCTATATACTATTTTAAATTAGTAAATTTTGAAAAAATCAGAAATAAAATTTACTTTATGTGAAACCGCACAAGAGTCCCAACTGCTCCCAATTGTCTGGAGCCTGTGAGACTATGGCAACCCCAATTGAGTTACGTTGAGAGACTGAAAGGAAGGTGGGGAAGTATCTAGTCACCAAACACGGCCAAAGCCATTTCTAGTAACGTTTCAATTCTGAAATACCACGGCGATACTTATAGTATCGTGTGTGCCACAAGTATTCTATATACTATTTTAAATTAGTAAATTTTGAAAAAATCAGAAATAAAATTTACTTGGGCACGCCGTGATTTGAACCAGCGACCTCGACTACGGAGGCCGATTTAACTTCATCTATATATGTTTTAATAAAACATTATGGATGTATGTACCACCCCCCTCTGGTCCACGAACATATAGAAATAATTGATAAATTAGCCCTCCGATTAAAAAAGTTGATCATCACTGTAATAGTTTGTGGATAATTTTTTCCGTGTAAAAAATGCAACTTTGATTTTCGATGCATTCCCGTTTTGGGATCGTTTGGAGGTTGGATAATGTAGGGAACGGGAGGAAGAAGAGAAGGGAGAGGTTGGGAAGTACCTACCTGATTTTTTCGATTGAACCACTAAAAAGTGCTAAAACCATTTCCATAAAACTTTCATTATTGAAATATAAGATGCAGTGTCTTCTATTTTGGAACGGGTTGAAATATAAGATACAGTGTCTTCTATTCTGGAACGAGAATATAAGATACAGTGTCTTCTATTCTGGAACGGGTTGAAATATAAGATACAGTGGTATCTTCTAATCGGGAACGAGTTGAAATGTAAGATACAGTGTCTTCTATTCTGGAACGGGTTGAAATATAAGATACAGTGGTGTCTTCTAATCTGGAACGAGTTGAAATATAAGATACAGTGTCTTCTATTCTGGAACGGGTTGATATATAAGATGCAGTGGTGTCTTCTCATCGGGAACGAGTTGAAATATAAGATATAGTGTCTTCTATTCTGAAACGAGTTGAAATATAGGATACAGTGTCTTCTATTCTGGAACGAGTTGCCTACTATGAAATCAATAAATTATTTTATTTTTAATTATTTTTGTTTATGTTGAATCAATATGAATATTCATGTAAAGTCGATTGTCTGTGGGAGGCAGGAGAACAACGGGCGGGCGGCGTGGATTTGATTTTTATACAAATCTACAGTTTTATTGACCTTCAAAACAATACATAAGACTTCGAACAACCACCTAAACCCAAAACAGAATTTTTGCAGCACAATTAGCGTTCAAAATAAGACGAAAATTTTATTTCTAAAAACTCCTTGTTAAGTCTGGGCAACGCCGGGGACTTCAGCTAGTAACTTAATATAAATATTTTTTCTCTTGGTTTTCCCACCCGTCGTGGAGCCGAAGAGCTTACGTTTTTGTATATTTCCTTATAAATAATATACTCCGTGTTGATTGATGTGGGTACGACTCTCAGCTAACAATCTGTAGGATCGTGTTCGATGTACACACACATCGGCTTACTCCTTTCAACACAAGTTGCTTTGTGACTAGATACATATATGATAGTAGATAATATTATAAATCTAAGTGACTTTTTACTAGAGCAGAACCGTGAAAAATCACCAGATATTATATTTGTAGGAGTTGTGAAGCCGAAATTATTTATAAAATATTTTCCTCGGGACATTGAAGCGAAAAAATAGTTACCTTTTTTAACCTCCAACTGACCTCCAACTCTCCCAACACTCTAACTAAAACTACCGACTCCGATCTGCGTGCACCGCTTATCGCGTACTTATAGTCGAACGAGTTTCGACGAGATATTAGTTAGCAGTAGCGTCTCTTATTGTAGCTCTATGCCGCAGGATCACATTGCCTTTCAAAAACAAATATTGCCAATTTTCATTATAATTATTGCAGTGTATAGTGACCTATCAGGTCGGATGTGTGTCGTATATTGCAGTGTATGTGAGTTTTGTAGAGTGAGACAGGGATGCAAGAATGAGAGCGCGAATGTGTGTGTACCAGTTCTAATAACCACCAGCATTACTTACTTTGGGGTTACGTGTGATAGGTCGGGTTTGTGTCGTATATATTTAACCCTTGCATTGTGAATAAAGCGAAGCTGGACTTATCATTAATATTATCAAGGACGTAACAATAGTATAAATATATATTTTTGTTGGCAAATTAGAGATACGTCAGAAATTACCTTTCGTAAGTACACAGTTAGTAAACTTCGAAATTTATCAAAAAAATTATTTAAAAACATTACCAACAATAAAACCACTTTATCGCTTGTCTAAATTCACATAATCATCAGATCCAATTTTTAAAATTTCAACGCAATTTTAAGTTCATTACGCGAGAATATTTCACATTACAGACAACATAATTAAGTATGTTTGTTTTATCACTATTAGGGTGTTTACATTGTATTAATTTGAATGTTCGGTCGGTGGCTGAGTTGACATCGCGTTTGGGTCCCACCCAGGCGTATTGTATTAAATTCCTCGGCTGACTAAGTCCTCCATCACAACATATTGAAAAATATTGTCAGGTTATTCGTAGCCCGGGAATGTTTTAAAGAATGACAAACCAACGAAAACAGTGCCTGTATCCACTCGCCTTCTAACACATGTGGATAATTCGTTATTAAATTCTCATTTAGGAACTACGTTATTTCACATACATAAGGTAGTGGCGCGCCACTTTATTTGGGGAACAATAGCATGGTTAACACATCCAATTAATTCTGCGGTGAATTTTAACTAACCACCGCCTGCTATGGAACCAAGACATGAGACTGGTGTACGTGGTCTGGATAATACAGTAATCCTGTGAAATATTATCCAGTTAAGGCATCTTTCGCATAAATGACGGTGGTAACATAAAGAAAGATTACAATAGAGTTCGAACGACCTGGATTGTAGAATTGAGCCCCTGAAACCTAGTACTATTGAATCATTTTTAACCAGATCTTATTTCATTTTAAAAATTACAAGGAACGTCTTCAATTAATTTCCATATTTTTAAGGTTGCCTTCTTTGTGAATGATTTCAAAGTTATACGCGAATTTATTTGATATTCACTTATACTTGACAACTATTGACGTGAATATTCAATTTGTTGGAATAACTATTGGAGCATAATGTAATATTTCATCAATGAAGAAGAATATAATATTTACAAATGAAATATGAAATAAAAAGAAAAAGGTTGTTCTTTGTCGAAATAATAATATTGATATGATTGATATGATAAGCTTCAAAAGTTAATTCAATAAATTGAGTAATGCGTATCCATATATAGAAAATACGTACGAAGGGCTTTGAAATTGAAAATATGTACATACACATTTTCAATATGCGTAGTGAACAGTTCGAGTAATGAAACGAAATATTTAAAAGGTACAATATAATTCTTTTAAAATAGGATAGGTAAAGTTTTAAGTTTTCTTTCTTAAGAGGAAGCTACAAGCCAAATATGTGTATATTCTTGGTATACCTTATATTGTATGTAATAGGCATTAAAATCGCTTGACAAACGGAGTCTAGAAACGTTCGATATCAAGCACAAAACTGGTTTTTATTTATTTTGTAAATAATTTTATAAGAAAGCAAAAAGTTAATCAATTGAAACTGTCACAGATAATCTTTGCTATAATACTGTATTTTTTAAAGTTGTTTCCTTTACGCGTTCACACATTTCTATTGAAAAATTATTTATTCTAGTAGTTTTCATTTATATTTTTTACTTAGTAATTTATTTTTGTATTTGTATTCTACTCAAAGGAAACGATAGGAAAACCTTCAATTTATCTAAAGCATATTTTTTGGTACTCATAATGTATACCAATTCGTTATAAAGATTAATCAAAATAGTGATTTAGCATTAAGCTTCGCCTTAAAGTTTTTGTTGATGTCTGGATTACGGCAACAAAACAGTGCAAAACGTCGGGTAAACGCAGTGGTAAATTGTTGCTATTATATAAATATGTAATCATCGAATCGTGCATTTAATGTGATACAACACAAAAATTCCAACTGCTCCCAACCGACTGGAGCCAGTTAGACTATGGCATCCCCAATTTGGTACGTTGTAAAACTGAAGGTAGTGGGGAGAGGAAGGTGAGGAGGTACCGGGCTATTCAGATCTGGTCACCAAACACGGCTAAAGCTATTTCAAGCATTTTTCACTAGGTTTATACTGAAAGTGTCTACCACTATGGAAAGTGTCGCAAATATATCTACTGTGTATTTTTTTAAATTAATAAATTGTGAAATAACACAACGTCGGGATTTCAACTTGCGACTTCCGTTTTCGTTGCCACGAATAGTAAACACTCAGCTTCGGATGACGTCTACATATCATTTGTTTTGTCAGACTTTTTTCCATACCAGGCTTTTACATGACCAAATCCGTTGTATCTACCACTATGTAACTTGCCGCATATACAAGTACCTACTTATTATATGGTTTCATATCAAATAAACGTGAACACAACAACATGTACTTTCTAATTTTATATAATTTATTAACGCACTTCAGGAGTGATGAACCCGCGACCCCTACATTCGTATACTAGGATCTTAAAGCGGCAAAATACTCTAGTAACGGGAGTTTGCTCGTTGCTCACATTTTAATTATTTCTGATGAACGTATTACTAAAATCTCAAATGTTTCTAGAGGGATCCCTACGGATGTAAGTTTTGTGTATTTAAGATTAATGAAAACAGGACCTTGCCATTAAAATATTTTATGTAAAACGGTTTGAAAATTTTATAAAACGTTTTTCAATTAAAAAATTAGCGGTAATCAACAGATTTTATTTTTAAGACAATGAATTAGTAACTTCCCAACGGCCAACGTGGGAAATGCCCATCTCATACAGGACCCCACCGAGAGACAGCCTGGGTTCTCACTGCCTCGCAAAACCTGGTCCGCCATCAATAGGTTAAGGTGCTCCCATAGCCGCTGTGCCCACATGATGCACAGATGGGGCCTTAAAGAGTCGGCGATGTGTGAATGTGGTGCGGTGCAGACTACCGAACATGTGGTCAACGAATGCCCGCTCCATTCATTCCCCGGCGGGATTGATGAGGTCCACATGGCGACGCCTGAGGCCCTAAAATGGCTCGCAGATCTAGATGTCCCCCTCTGACCCCCCACCATACGAAAGAAGAAGAAGTAACTTCCCAAGGGATCCCTCTAGAAACATTTGAGATTTTAGTAATACGTTCATCAGAAATAATTAAAATAAATCCCACGGAAAAAAATGAATTTTCTAGGCCTGCTAATTTGACCGTAGGTCCGTACATTACGCCGGGCCCCGCGCCGAATATTGTTTTTCATGACTTCATCACATGTCGTTAAGATTCCCACTTAATTTTAGAGATTTGATAGGGCAAATTGAACTGCGGGTCTATCGAATACACCAGGACCGCGCGTCGCATATTTATGTGCACGGCTGCTTCACTTACATCGTTCAGATTCTGGCTTTATTTTAGGGTATTGTCTCGCCTTAATGGCCTCGGCATAACGGTCGTCATTCCATTATGATTTCTATCAGACATCCTTGTTATTATTTTATATCAGTATTAAAAAACCAGAGAAAAAATACTCGTATAACATTCCTTAGCATATTGATTATTGATAAAATTATGCATAGTATATTTTTTGCAATGCGAGCAATATTCGATACATTTTATTACATAAATCGCTCAATAATCGTACAATCCCAATGGGAATATATGGCGAGCGATATTATGAAATAAGCCAAGCCACGAGAATATAGCGTGGTCTGTCACAGGTTACATGCTTGTGTAGCAGTGTACTGGAATCGCTGGACTATTACTGGGAAAGAGGGGACTGTGGGCGGGTATTCTAAACTATTTCAAACCAATCTGACCACTATCAGTGTGCACAAATACATCCAAACGTGCGCTCCTTGTGTGATTGGTTTCAATCAGACATGTTTACCTGCTATTTCAGAAAACTGCGAAACAAAGAATTCCTGAGTCTACCTTCGCAAATATCCAATTTTTAGTCGTCAAGATCAACCGGTCCCAACCACGTTTCAATAATCATTTCATACGAAAAAATACTGATGTAAGAGATTAAGGCTGTGTTGTTAATATTTTTATTGATATCTTGATTACGAAAAATCAAGCTTGGTACTGCAATATGCCTATTTTTTATTTCATGTGAATATCGAGTAAACGTCCCAAAGTGCCAGTAAAATTATGGTATCCCCAATGTTAGTATGTTGTGAAGCTGAAGGGTGTGGAGGGACAGGTGATGGGGAAGAGGCAGAATTAAAACTAGCTTGCTTTTCAAATCTAGTCACTAAACATGTCACTTCTGGTAAACCTTTTTATTTGAAGATTTTCAGGATTATTTCATTTAAATGGGGCGCTGCGTGATTTGTGAAAGTCCGCCATTTTAAACCGTACGAAATTCGGTACCAAAATAGAACAAGTTTTTTTTCATCTCAAATCCATATTATGATTGGCATAAGACCGGATGTAAAAAAGCATCGTGTGAAACGCCCATGTGTTACGCACTACGCACCTTTAAAATGCTACTTTATTTATTTATTTGAGGAACATAAACAGTCTTAGTAATACAATATACATAAGAGGATAGCAAAAAAACAGACCAATTATTAATGAAGAATCTCTTCAAATTATTTGTAATTCGGTTAAAATCGGGATTGCAGGCCTTAACAAATGATTTAAAGATTTCCTGATAAACTTTTAACAAACTGCGAATATATTATCATGTGTCGGATCACGTGTTTTCCATAATGACGAGCACGTGTTCCGATGTCGGATTTTCGTGAACACATGTTCCTAAATCGTGATAATACATTCGTAATTTACTAAAAGTTTATCAGGAAAATTATTAATTCATTCGTAATTCCTGCAATCACGTTTTTAACTGGACTACTAATAATTTGAAGAGATCTTAATAAATTAGCAATACTCATTTTTCTCCCGTTGTCGCGCTGAAAGTAATCAAAATTATTTACCAATTTTTTTGTTGTTTGTTTTTTTTATTTATTTTAGACACGTAAGTTTTGCATTCTCTACAGTTACTTACTAAATATAATGAAAAAGTTCACGTCTTGCCAAAATATATCTATCGTGGGTTTTTTTATGTATTGAAAACTTCCTACATATCAACATTATTATTATTGCCACCGGCCTCAATCTATAGCTCAATCACCTTTCCATATCAATTAATTTATTTCTTATAACAGTATAACAATATTTTTTTTAATTACATTTGAACTTACCGCAAATCTCTGTTATACCACATTTTCTAAAGTAAGAAATAAATAAAACAAAAAAAATATTAAAAAATCCTTAAAAATAAATAAAACCAATCCAAGAAACAATTAGACTTAAATAGCCCCATTTTAAACATATTCCCCTCTACAGCCTACTTTAAAAAGAATTCAGGCGTTTTTTCAGTGTTCTACGCTAATATATTTACAAATGGTCTATTTTATGGTGACCGGATAAATCATCACATCTTTAAAAAGTTGTATAAAGTCATGGAATGTGATGAAACAAAAACTTTATTATTATTTTTTTGATAAATTAATGTTTTTAAGACAAGATTTTATTTATGCATAGCACAAAGGATAACAATTATTTTTATAAGCAATAATTGTTCGCCTGAAACACTCATCCACATTGAAAAAATCTCCTGATAAAAAATACATGACGCCAACGGGACTCGAACCCGTGTCCATTCGATTTCCGGTCGAAAGCTCTGACCACTGAGCTATGGAGGCTTATAAAATAAAGTTGGTTGTTCTCAGGTGAAAAAAATGTAACAAGCAATAATTGTTGAATGAAACACTAGCATATATTGAATAATTTCGCGGGTAAGAGATAAGCCTCCATAGCTCAGTGGTCAGAGCTTTCGACCGTAAATCGAATGGACACGGGTTCGAGTCCCGTTGGCGTCATGTATTTTTTATCAGGAGATTTTTTCAATGTGGATGAGTGTTTCAGGCGAACAATTATTGCTTATAAAAATAAAAACTTTATTTACTGGGTTAAGTAGGTTTGGTTAGGTTAGGTTAAAAAAACTTTTTTTTTCATCGTTTCTAATGACTTTATATCACTTTTTAAAAGTGTATTGAATTGTCACTGTGTTGAGTTATCATGGAACGCTATTTTATATAGCGGTTTTATTTAAGGGTGCTTTCAATACAAATTTAAATTCTAGATTTGAGAATAAATGAGGTTTAGTCGGAGAGCAAAATTACTGATATATTTTTTTAATCTAAATTTATATTTTTACCACATTAAGGCTTTTAGGCTTCTATCCGGTGATTACAATTTTAAGCCAAAACCTTTATAGCGTGGATTTATAAAAAAAAGTCTTAAGGCAAAGCTTAATGCTAAATCACTTTTTTTGATTAATCTTTATAACGAATTGGTGTACATTATGAGTACCAAAAAATATGCTTTAGATAAATTGAAGGTTTTCCTATCGTTTCGCTTGAGTAGAATACAAATACAAAAATAAATAACTCAATAAAAAATATAAATGTAAACTACTAAAAAATATTTTTTTTCAATATAAATGTATAAACGCATGAAGAAAACAACTTTTAAAAAATACAGTATTATAGCTAAGATTATCTGGACAGTTTTACTTAATCAACTTTTTTCCTTTCTTACAAAATTATTTACAAAATAAATAAAAACCAGTTTTGTGCTTGAAATTGAACGTTTCTAGACTTTGTCAAGCGATTTTAATGCCTATTACCTACAATATAAGATATACCAAGAATATACACATTTTTGGCTTGTAGCTTCCTCTTAACTAGACATTTTGCGTAGAACAGAAGAAAGCTAGAAGTGTTTCCATATGCATTTTAATTGAAACAAATGTGCCACCGACTTAGTACCTTTTGGTTCTAGACCATTTTGCACGCTATCTGCCTCTTACGCTTGCCTAAAAATATTGTATACCGTTATCCCATTTGAATTTCGTAAACATGGTGCAACACAGTTTTGCATGGAAATATAGGCTCAAATTGAGCTTATATTTGGATTACTTAACGCGCCAACAAAGCACTTCTTGTGTTATTATTTATTCTATCACATTTTGTTATTATGAAATGTATAAAGTAGTGCTTACTTGCAAAATGTAATTCAACAAAAGTCGAATATACAAAACATCGTGGTTTGACGGACAGCCGGTAAATTCCCAGCGAATCTAAACCATTACAAACATTGTGTCATAAACACATCACACGCTAATAAATCAAAATGATATACTGCCGCTGAGAGGTTTTATGTTCGCGTAGTTACCTAAAGTTGCAGTGGACAGGTTATAGATCGACATACTTAACTTTGCAGTCTGCGAATTAAAATAAATATAATTATAGATTCCATGATAACTCCACAAAATGACAACTCAACACACAAATAAAAAGTGTTATAAAAAATGTTACCGGACAGCAAAGTGCCCATAACATTTTTTACTCCAAATGTGCTAAGGAAAAGCTGGTTAAAGTTTGTGGGGTACGTGCCGATACACCCTGTATATAGGTATATAGTAGGTACCGCACAACACAGTCCCAACTGCTTCCAACCGTCTGAAGCCAATAAGGCCATGACATATTCAATTAGGGCTGAAGATAGGGAATGAGATAGGGAAGAGTAAGGTTGGAAAGTATCTAGCTTTTCAAATATGGTCACCAAACACGGATAAAGCCATTTCAATCAATGTTTCGATTCCAAATGGATGATACTGAAAGTTTCTATTAAATTTAGTTGCGCATGCCGGGATTTTAATTCGCGACTTCCGGATTCGTAACCAAGGATCGTTACCACTTAACCGAAAATAAAATTTATATGTATATAAATTTAAAAAATAATAATAATCAGAATAATATATGAAACATGACGTCGTCATATGTGGTTCCTCTTGATGCGATCTGCAAAGTTAACCGTGTCAAGCTGTGGGTATTTGATGTGCCCTGAGCTTAATGCCGACGTTGTTTATTATTATTTGGACGTAATATTATTATTGTTGTTATTGAAATGCTTGAAACATTGCATTACGTGGTAATCATATCTTCGCCGGATGTGCTCAAGGAAATCAACTTTGCTTTTGTATTGCCTAGAAAACAGTAAGCTTCGTTGATTCGTGAACATTCATATAAATAATATATTACAGATTTCTTTTGAATACCTGACACGACTACATCTAATTACTTCGTCATGTTTTTGTTTCTCCGTAAACCATTATTACGAGAAACACGAGTCTAAAAATTTAATTATCTTTGAAAATTTTATTTTAACATATACTCCTACATTATGATCGAGGGCTAAAAAGGTTTACATTTGTATTCTCCAAATTTACCAAAAACGAGTTAAGTAATTAAATGTACTAAAGATAGCCTAATTTTTTTGTGTTCAAATGTTGCATCTCCTTTACCTATAGTCTCGAAGATATAAACATATGTAAATAAATTGTATGCAAATATTCTACTCTTCGCCGACGATATGAAAATATTCTTTCCTATTAATTCTATTATTGACTGTTATAAATTACAAGAAGATCTATATAGACTTGATGACTACTGCATTATCAATCATCTCAACATGAATACCTCAAAATGTTATGTTATTACCTTCACTAGAAACAAAATAAAATTTGAACATAACTACCACATAGCCAGTCAAGTACTTTAAAAGGTTACACAAATTCGTGACCTAGGTGTTCTGCTTGACAGTAAACTTACATTCGAGGCGCATGTTGATATGGTTGTGAAGAAAGCCCTTAGAATGTTAGGATTCTTATTCCGTATTGGAAAAGAATTCAATAATATTCAAACACTTAAAATATTGTATTTTTCTTATGTTCGCAGTCTTCTTGAATTTGCTTCTCCCATATGAAATCCTCAATATAATATTTATATAAAGCGCATTGAAGCCATCCAAAAAAAATTGTCAATCATTTAAATTTTAAGATGAATATTTGTAACCACGGGATTTAACAGCTCGATGGAATATTATGGACTAAAGCCATTAAAAACTAGAAGAGAGTCCGCAGATATAATATATCTCTACAAAATTATCAATGGCCTTATGATTGTTCGCCCCTTTTGTCTGAGATTAATTTTAGAGTCCCAAGCTTTAGAACTAGAGATAATTCACTTTTTCATCTTCAAAAATGTTCTACTAATCTCAGACAAAACGCTTTTATATTCAGAGCTTGTACCCTATACAATAAGTATTTTAATTATATTGATATATTTTCGTGTAGTTTATGGACATTTAAAAAAGATATCTTAGCTATTATTAAATAATAATTAATAACATACTGCAAGTTATCATGTTGTTGATATGAACCCTGTCCAGTTACAAGTGACTCATTTTCTAAACATCTGTTCAGTTTAGTTGTAGGTATATACATATATTGGTGATTATTGGTGTTGTGTGAGGATAGAATTGATATTTTGTAATTTACTTGTGTTCTTATATCCGATGTTATGTTTACTTTATTTAGTATTTTGTATTTTCTGTAAATATTTTTTGCCCACGGGTACTGGACCCTTAGTTTGATGTTATAATTAATTTTTAAGTGAAAACTTGTCATTAGATATTATTTGTATTTTTTATAAGTTGATTATTTAAAAATGTAAAAAATCTGTTGGTTTTCCTAAATAAATAAATAAATCCTCCAGTTTTCATGGGCACAGATGTTGTGTCTTCAACTTTAAATCAATTTCAACTTTGTAGTGTTTCGTGTTTTACTACACTTTTACTGAAGCTCGAGGCTCGTTAGGTGATTGAAACTACCTATGATGGTTCGTATTCAGATTTATTACGATAAAATGCTATTACAACCGAGCTGTACAATCTTAGTTTGGTAACGTGTGCTCGCTAGCAGGGTAAATTTCCGTCTGCCCGGCTCCGCTCAACGCTCGCCGTTTACGCGACTGGATCGGAAGCGCTCGGCCTTTCCGAGCGGTTCCGATCCGCCTGTTCAGTGTTGCTCTACACTGCAAACTTCAATTTATTATTTTTTTAAATGATAAACTAATGTTTATAAGACAAGGTTTTTTTATGCATAGCACAAATGATAACAAATCACTGTAAGCAATAATCAGTCGCCTGATATATTCATACAAATTGAAAATATCTCCCTAGTAAAAATAAATGCCGCCGACGGGAATTGAACCAATTGAAACAAACAATTTTTTTGATCTATGATCAATATGTTTTTTCAAATGAATGTCGCGTTTACACACTTGTCTTATTCATACTCTTGAAAACACTGAAAAGTACCAGCCGAACTACAGAAGTTATATTTATTTTAAATATTCTCCTTTTCCTTCCTTTCAGTGGCCATCTATTCAATGCACTGTTTCATACTAATATTATTGTTCATAAATTCTTAAGCTGGTTGTACTGCTACATAAGGTTTACTTAAATTTACACCATCAGACTGCAAGCCGGAGATGATATCAGATATCAATAGCTATTTCTATTTCAGTTCTGCATGCAGGTAACAAATAACAACTGATAACAGGTAAACTGACATCAGTCTGGCATCGTACAAATTTTACTTTTACCAGCTTCATCGATTCTCAAAATAATATTACTAAGTCTCATCAGGTACATTTAATAATATTATTTTCTTTAATTTAGTTTTCTAAAAAAATTCTTGTCCTTTGTTTTGATAGTAATTTTGAAATTTAAAGCGGTCACACGTAAAATAAACTAGCAGACAGAACATAACTCTTAAAGCGGTGCTATACAAATTATCCAAGAAATAATATCCATCTATCTTCTTCTATAATTTATATGGTGACCGGATATATCATCAAAATGATATTCATCACATCTTTAAAAAGTTATATAAAATCATGGAAAGTGATGAAAGTTAGTAAGTTTAAATTTTTCTTTTTAATCGCTTCTAATGACTTTATATCACTTTTAAAAAGTGTGTTGAGTTGTCGATGTGTTGATTTATCATGGAACCAATTTTTATATATGCAAAGAAGTGTCCCTGTGTGAGTTTGTGTTTTAAACAAATCTTCAATTTTATACCGAGATTGATGAAATTTTGCACACTCGATATACAAAACAGGAGGACTGTCACTGTCCACGTGATATTTTGAAAACACCTCCACATTTTTTTCCCACCCCCTGAAAGTAAAGTTCAAAAAAGAGGAAAATCAATGTGTACATTTGATTTCGAAAAACTATTTATAAATCCCGGGCAGCGCCGGGGACTTCAGCTATACATTGAATATGAATATATTCGTATATATTCATCCGTAATTCAGTATCTAACATAGCTTTTAAAACATATACGAAGATGTTAACTTTAAAATCTTTTTTTTATTTTGCACAGTTTTTTTATGATATGAAATCCTCGTGTAATACACCAAGACTTAGTACCTACCTACTTCAGCATTATAGGTTTGTAATATAAATATATTATTTTACCATATTTTACAACTAATGAGAAGGCAAAATGTTAATTTAATTATTGAAATCACTACGACCTCTACACTTTAAAATTATTGATTTTTGTCAATTTAGTTAATGATACTTAACCCAAGATAATGATCGACTTAACCCATTTTCTATAAGGACTCCACCCACTCTATAGTTTAATTGATTTCAATTATTATTTAACTAGCAGTGGCATGACGTGTTTTTCGCCTATTTCCAATGTTTTGGACACATGATGCTTGTTATTTCAATACCCGAAAATATGTGTTTAAATATTCCGCATATTTGTTTTACAAAGAACAGGGTTTTCCAATAAGAGATGTTATTTTGATATTCAATCGTAAAAGATCAATGATCTCGTTGCTTGTGTGGCACGTAAAGCCATCTTGTTGAAAGTAAACGTTGTCCAGATAAATACCATCCAATTCCGGCCATAAAAAATCATTAATCATCTCTCGATAGAGCAATCCATTCACCGTAACTGTTGCTCCAGCCTCATTTTCGAAAAAGTAAGGTCCAATGACTCCGCCGGACCATCAACCGCACTAAACAGTCACACGTTGAGGATAGAGAGGCTTTTCAACAATAACTCTTGGATTTTCCGAGCCCCAGATGCGACAATTTTGCTTGTTGACGAAGCCACCGAGGTGGAAATGGGCCTCATCACTCAAGATGATTTGCATTTGATTCACTCAAGTGAATTTTAATAATTTCAATGTGTTATTGAAGCGTGTATCGTTCCATTTTTATCATTGACGTAGTTTCTACTTGTCAAATGTCAAAAAATGACAGCTTCAAAAGTAACATCTACCGAAATAGAGGGCTATTCAAAATAACACCTCTTATTGGAAATCCTGTATAAATCTGAAAAAAAAACTGTTTCTCTGTCAATTTTTTTACCTAGTTACTAGGCAGATTTTACATATTTTCTAGTGTAAAAATACAAGCCAATATTTTGATCGCAAAATTGCGAAAATCTCAAAAAATAATAATACATGTCACTGATCAGTTAAGCTTAGGTCAATTTAGTTTAAGCCAGGTAGACGGTTAAGATTTTCGGAGGCGGTTTAGGTACCGCCGCCTCTCGGGAACCATTTATTGGATTAACCATTATAGATCACCCCAAGTGGTTCGCTACGTTTGGTGACTTAGTAGGGGAGCCCGGTTTCATCGGGTGAGGTATGTTCAGGATGCGCCTGCCCACCAGCTGCGTGGCGGGCCGGATCGGGAGAGACTGGTTTGGGGAGATCTTTTGAACTCTCCAAACCAGTCTCTCTTTAACCCATCGCCTTGGGCCGCAGCGGGAAGGATAGACGGATGGACATACTGATCCCTAGATTCTTACCCGCCCTTCATACCTTTGTCATTCCCAAAAGTTCCTCTCCTTCCTTTACTTAAAATGACCCTTCCACTGCACACAGATAACAGAGGTCTTCAGGGCCTCCTGTGTGTGGATAATGTAAAAAAATCAATTGGGTAAAGTTTTGAAATACAAATCAAAAGATAAGTAATGGTACACCACTGTGTTAGCTAGTCATTTTAGCTCCGTTTGTTACTTATTAACTATTATTAATAAAGCTTAATTAGTAGATATCTACATATTACGAATTGCAATTAAAATGAGAATGCTAATGAAATATTTTGTTTCACGTTAAGATTTCGGCTTTATCCATTAAAATGTGGGTGCGCTGGTTGGGGGCGTACGTATCCATTACTGGCTCTAACAGATGCTAGCAAAAGTAGGTACCTAATTTTACCAAAATTAATCGCATTCTTCTCCTTACGGTTGACTGAGAGTGCTGTTTTAACTCAACCATTTTGCATTTCTTCTGTAAATTTGTTTGTACGTTCGAGAACACTTGTTCTTTTTCTAATAAATATCAGTACGGAATGCGATAATATCATTAACATCTGTATTTGTATGAACACGCGTTCCGCCGTCCTTATAAAACAATAGCTTTTAACTGATACTTTGTTAGGAAATCTGTCAATTCATTCAAACGAATAATTTGACCAGATATTTAATAAATCAACAGTACGCACGCGATTAATTCGTGACATTTAACTGATACTTTGTTAGGAAATCTGTCAATTCATTCAAACGAATAATTTGACCAGATATTTAATAAATTAACAGTACGCACGCGATTAATTCGTGACATTTCATTGTGAACAAACACAGTTTGATTTTGTTTGGTGACATTTGGCATTAAAAATTAACACCCATTAGAACCTAATTATATCCAAGAACTATTCTTACGGCACAGCTCTAGCAGCACATTAGGCAGTTCCCCTAAGAGATAAAGTTAACTATTTTAAACTGAGTTTTTAGAAGCAATAATGGCTGGTGGTCTTGATGAATCGTCCATGACAGAACTGCTTGACAGGAGAGGAACGTCTTGACAGTTTGATGGAGGGGTTCCCATAAGCTGGAGATTACTAATGTTCTGCGGAAATGGTACCTATGTACAATAGTCGAATTTAAACTTTACACAGGATAAATGAAGCTTCGATATTTTTATTTATTTATTTAACGCCCAGAGGGCTTTTACATGTAGGTGGTACAATTTTAATGACAGTTTTGGAACATAAGAAAGAAATAATAAAAATTAAATTACATAAAAAAATAATATATGCAAGAAACAAAATTAAAAAATACAGCGATTTGACTGGTTTAAAAAATATAACTTCCATTTAAGAATAGTGTTGAAATAAGTCTTTTATGTAATCCACAAAATTCGCAAAGTTAATATTAAATATATCGACATCACCTAAGTATTGGTTTCCCATAGTGTGAAACCGTTGTATTTGGGAGTTCGCAATGTAATTGCGCTTATATGTGTTGCAGTGGAATAGTGTATTTTGTCGTGTTGTTATTGTAGGTATTCGTAAGTTTATGAGTTGCAGAAGTTCACAACAGTCGAATTTAGAGTTTAGAATTTTGAATAAAAAAGTTAAGTCGTTTATTTTACGCCTGTCTTCCAATGTGTGTATTTTTAGAGTATTTAATAAGATTTTTTTTTATTTTTTTATATTAACTCCACACAGGAGGCCCTGAAGAAAATAATTTCCCTCAGGGCCTATGTCATCTTTGGGGATGCTGTGTGGAGGGTCTTTTTGTGGAGAGGAAGGAGTGAACATGGGTCTTGAAGAGTCCCATGTTGTAGGAGGGAGGAAACACAGAGGCCGGCAGTTCGTTCCACAGCCGAGCTGTTGAACTTAAGAACGAATCGTAGAAGCGACCCGTTCTCATGTGACAAGTGTCAACCGTGTACAAATGTTGGGCACGCGTTTGGCGTGTATCCCGACTACGCACCGGTGCCGAAGGGATCAATGACGCTAGTTCCTCAGAGCATCTTCCATTGTAATACCGATAGAACAAGGACAGCATACCTACCTGACGCCTGTGCTCTAAAGATTGCAGTCCGTTTGTTAAGATTGGGGAATCTATCAAACGGACCGCCCGTTTTTGCACAGAGTCAAGGGTTTTTTTCAGGTATTTAGGGGCTCCGGACCAGAGATGGCTGCCAAATTCGACAGTAGGGCGCACTTGCGATTTGTACAGGGTCAGCAGTTGTGTACTATTAAAGTATCTGCGGGCCCTGTACAGTACGCCCAGCTTCTGAGAGGCCAACTTTACTCTGGCTTCGATGGAGCCCCCATACCTGAGCTGGTCACTTATAGTTACACCAAGCATATCAATGGAAGGCCTGTTCAGAAGATTGCTTCCGTTGAAGGAGACTAGATTATCATTTAGATCCCCTTTAGACGTAATCAGACAGGATTGGGTCTTTGAAACATTAAATTCGACGAGATTATTTTTACCCCAGGAGGAAATACTCTCGAGATAACCGTCCATTCTCTGCTTCAAAGCCCTCCGAGCCGTTGGAGTTTGTGTGCCCTTTGGGGGCTTGTCAAACAAAAAGCTATCATGAACTGTACTGTCATCCGCGTAACAATGAATCGGTGCACATGTCAAAATGATTTTGTTAGTCTTCTAGTGGGATATTTAATTTAAAATTTATAAAACGTATAAATTTTTTTGTATAATTCAAAAAGCTTTGGCAGTACTGACTGTATACAAATGGGGCGATAATTAGCTATGTCAGTATCGTCTCCTTTTTTGTAGATCGGTGTAATGAAGCTAGATTTCCAGCGGTCTGGAAAATGTCCAAGGGACAAGAGACGGTTAAATAGTAATGTAAGTGGTTTAGATAATGTATTAGAGCATGTTTTGAGGAATATTGGTGGAATTTTGTCTGGGCCAGCGGATTTGTCAGTGTCTAAGGAAAGTAATTTTTGTTCGCAACACTTTTGTGTGATTTGGCAGTTTGTTAAGATTGTGGTCATATTAAATTTGTATTCGGGTATTTTATCATCTGGAGTGTCTTCATCATATACATTTTTGAAGAAGTCCGAAAAAAGGTTTACAATATCCTGTGTATTGTTTGCACTGATTCCATTCATATGCATTATTGGCGGGTAGTCTGTGTTTTCATTGTTCATTTTTTTAAGAAATTTCCAAAGGTTTTTGGATTTAAAGACAGTGTCCTCGACAGAGGTTATGTACATTTTGTAACATTGTTTGGAAAGATCTTTACATTTTTTCCTAGTTTCGCTAAAGCTTATATAATCATTTATGGATTTACTTTGTTTGAATTTTTTGTGTTGACTCTTTTTTTGCTGAAGAGAGGCTGTAAGCTCTGATGAAAACCAAACCGGGTAGGTATAGCTTCTTGGTGTGTAAAAAGGTACATAGGATTCAATAGTATTAGAAAAATATAAATAAAGTTTATCTAACGATTCATCAACGCTTTCATCGGATAAAAAAGACCAGTCTGTATTTGAGAAATGGGAGTTAATTGAGTTGAAGTCGGCTCGTTTAAAGTTTAGGACGCTTTGTGAAAGTTTCCTTTCATTATCACATGTCATATTTAATTTAATGTATAGGGGAGGATGATGATTATCTATAGGTAGAAGTGGATCATTTGAGAGTTCAACAGACATTTTAGGATAGTTTGATAAAGCTAAGTCTAATAAGCGATTGTTACTGTTATATATAAAATTATGTTGATGAAAGTTTAGAAAGTTTACCATGTCCGAAATTTCACGTGCACGATCGTTTTCACTTTCGTTTATGATGAGACCACAGTTATTTGCTTTCCATATTAAGTTTGGTAAGTTATAATCCCCAAGAATAACAATTTTCGAGTGAGGATATTTTGATGAAATTGTTTCGATGTATTGACAGTGGTTTCTATATGACTGAGGGTCAGAAAGTGGTGGTAGATAGGCCGTTCCAAATATAATTTTCTCGAGAGGAGTCGTTATTTGCACAAAAATATGTTCGATGTTATTGTGTTTCGTGGTTAATTTTCTTGCTGACAACTTCTGTTTTATTGCAATTAAAACTCCTCCACCTCTTGACTTGGAACTTGATCTGACGTTTCTGTCGCAACGAAATACTTTGTAGTTAGTAAGACCGAGTTCAGTCGATTTGATTTCCGAGTTTAGCAAGTTTTCCGTAAGTATAATGATGTCATGATGATGAGAAGGTAGAGCTGCTTGTAGGTCATCGAGTTTTGATCGCAGTCCGCGGATGTTTTGATAGTAGATTTTTATGGTTCTGGTTCGGTTAGGTGGGATTTCTTGAATATTTTTGTAACTTCCTAGTTTTTTGGTCGATTCGGCACGATTCGGGGGGTGGAGTTAATGTATTTTATGGTGACATCTTCACCATTTTCTTTCCTTTTTTCCAGCTGAACCCTCAGATCGCTCAGAAATTTTTGTTGCGCCGGTGTTGAGTCGGGGTAAATTCTAACATTGTTCTTGAGAAGACTTCGTTTGCTTAGAATATTTCTGGATTGTGTTGAATTTTGTAGTTCTATTTTTATTGGTCTAGGCTTTTCATTTAATAATTTTCCAACCCTATAAAATTTAGAAATATTTTCATTTGCTGAATTGTCGATTACACCGATTATACTGGTGACAGCTGCCTGGTCATCCGAGATCCTGCCAGCTTCTGTCGCTTTAATGCTTTCGGGCACATTGCAAATAATAATATTTTTAGATCGCACTTGTTGTTCATTCATTTCCGAAATTGCCTCGCAAATATTAAAGTTGTTTTGCGAAGGATTTGCTCTAATATCCTTGTATGCACGCAGTTCACCTTCTAAATTAGCAGTTTTGGATGTTACAGCTGAAGATATGGTACTTATGGCACTTAAAATTTCACATGCAATTGGGGAAATTTTAGAGATTTGATCCTTGTTAAATTTGTTGGCCGGATCAAAAAGTACTTTATTTAGATAATGATATCCTAACTGGGATCTCCCGTGCTGAGGATTAAATTCACATTTTATTATTATTAATTTGTATGCATTGTGTTACAGTTTAAATCTCTAAATATTATAAAACAATGTCGCTATTCGCACCTGTCTGTTTGTGCCCTTAGTTCTTCTAAACTACGAAACGGATTTTAATTGAGTTTTCACTATCATTTATGTTACGTCATTAACAAAATGCAGTAACTACATTTCGAACCACATTTATAATTTGATCACATCCTGTACTATCATACATTCTATGATACTACTTTTTACTCCAACACCAAACTCAAGAGCTAGTTCTCTTCATTGGTGTAAAAATACTAAAAACCTTATGTTTCACTATTTCTTCTTAAGCCTTTTATTATGTACGAGGCGTATCCAGAAAGTAAGTGTACTGAATTTTTGTAGGTTACAATTTTTTTTATTGAAACATAAAAATTACGTGGTTACCGTAGTACATACGTAAGCTATTTTTCGACATAGTCGCCATTCCTCTGAATGCAGGTGGTGAAGCGGGGTATCAACTTTTTGATGCCTTCCTCGAAGTAGTTTCCCGCCAACCCCTTTTCTCTTTTTTCACTTCTCAACGTACTGACCTTGAACCGGTCTCGTTGCGGAGGGGAAGAGTCAGGCTACACGTAAGTGTAGCCAACATGTCAAAAATAAAATTCGTTCGGTCGTGAGAGCCTCAGTACACTTACTTTCTGGATACGCCTCGTATTATTGTAACAATATTATAAATTTAAAAAATTTATATGTTATGCATTTTAAAAGATTAAATTTTTTAAATACTTAATGTAAATCAATTAATAAATCATAGTTGAAAAGTTAGGTTATGTTTAACTTTTGGCATATTACTAAGTTACCTACCGTTACCATTTTCCGATATGGTTTAATGACCCTCTGTAGATAAACGAATTTTCGGGTAATTTTCCACAAACCCTGCATTAACTAGCAGCACCAATATATCTTCTTGTTTTTCAAATTTGTTTTGGTGTGTGGGATTATTTTTGGCAACAGCATGTTTCAATCCAAATTCTTTTCAATATTTTTATTTTTGATACTGACAAATCGTGGTGGAATTCCATTATAATGATATATTGAAACAAATTTAGGACTTAAAAAACAATTTTAGGACTTACAAAACAAATTTAGGACTTAAAAAACAAATTTAGGACTTACAAATTTAGTACTTAAAAAACAAATTTAGGACTTACAAAACAAATTAGGACTTAAAAAAACAAATTTAGGACTTACAAAACAAATTTAGGACTAACAGAACAAATTTAGGACTTACAAAACAAATTTAGGACTAACAGAACAAATTTAGGACTTACAAATCAAATTTAGGACTCGTATTCCCTAAATAAATATTTAATGAATCTCTTAAACCGATGTAATTAGGCCTGCTGGTAATAACCAAATAATTGGACGAAGCTGGGAAAATCCATATAATTATGTAAAATCCATATAATTATGATAAAATCCATATAATTATTATAAAATCCATATAATTGTAATAAAATCCATATAATTATAATAAAATCCATATAATTATAATAAAATCCATATATTATAATAAAATCCAAATAATTATAATAAAATCCTTATATTATAAAAAATTCATATAATTATAATAAAATCCATATAATTCTAATAAAATCCATAAAATTATAATAAAATCATTGTATACCATTCCTGTTAATCCCACTCCTTGCCCCAAATGTTATGTATATAAATCATAGTTTAAGGAATTATTGTACTAGTCTGAAGATGGCTATAATAAGCTGAAACCGGTCACGATGAAACATTAAAATAAGTGGAAAAAACTTTTGAATTTGTTTCAAAATATCATCAAATTCTTTTATCCTAAAAAGAGTTTATATTTTTTCTTTTGTTGAAAGATTTCTTATTGTATTTAAATCAGAAAAACTGATTTTCTTCAGTTTTATATCTAACGTCTTTTGTATCCAAATTTGAAAGAAAATCCATTCCACAACCTACATCAACTGTTAATTCATTTTAAAATACGTCTTAAAGTAAAGTTTAGATTTGGTTTTGACAACTTCTAGAAACAGATTAACACCTAGTAAAGTTAAAATCAATTCCAGCTTTAAATAATAGAACTTCGGGGACTTGAGATCACTGGGGCCTATCTATAAAAATATGGTTTTAGATAAACGCTAATAAAGATTGGCATGCTCATTGCTCATATGCCCAACTCTATCTCTTAAACGGCTGTTCGAGATAGACCTTCGTGTCACTAATAAATATGATTATAGCGTTACCGAAGCCAAGATTAACTCAAAACATCAGTTTTGTAGTTAGACCCCTGTGATCCCAAGCCCCTGACTTATTACTTTAGATACATTGAATAGAAAACTGAAACATAGCATTGGAGTGACGTTTCAATTTATTTTGAAATGGGAATTTGAGCTGATATGCAAGTTTGTTTTGATAACGTCCTACAAAGTACCAATTTTTTATTTTTTTCGCAATATGCACGTGGGTTCGTCATCTCTCAGTATCGCCCAGGAATCACCTCCAAACCTTCCTCTTACAAATCTCCCTATTCCCGTCAGCCTCATAACATACCTCAATTGGGGATGTAATCATGCAATACTCTCACTGTATCTAACTTCACCATCGATTGACGTGTACAGTCCTACGTTTACTGAGGCAGCAAAACGAGCCACAAAACTTTCCACGCGACCGGACCCATCTGATATTGGTATTAACGGGCCAAAGACAAATGTGGGTTTTGGGATCAAAGTCTCGGAAAATGTGTAGACTGAGACCTACCTGATAGGTATCAGGTTCTAAATCCTAAACCACTGTACCTTTTCGAACTGTTATACATTAGACAAAGAACGTGAATGAATCTGTTTCTTGTCTAGCACACAACTGTTACATAGATGAAAAAATATAGGTTGTCAGCTAAGTAGGTATACGTGGTTTATTCACCTGAGTAATCACCTGCGAGATACTATCAAAGAAGGGGATTGATAAAGGTATAGGTCAAAGGTAAGGCATTTCCTACAATGTTATAATTTATTTATTTCGCAACACAATTTTTTTAATGAAACCTAATTACTTTGTTTCAACGCCATATTATTTTTATTAACGCTGACCAGTTCACGAACAACCGTTCTATGACTCACGCAGTGACAATTTATTACACCTTTAAAAAGTGATAAAAAGTCATTAAAACCGATGAAAAAATCTAACCCTTAAACCTAACCTAAGTAACTAATTTAACCTACTATTGTTTCATCACTTTTAATGACTTTATATCAATTTTTAAAGGTGTGTTGAATTGTCAGTGTGTTGAGTTATGCGGTCACCGATTGGGTTGTCTATCACTTTTATTGAACTTTCTTCGCATCATTCGCCTTATGATGAAATAAACCAAATATATAACTTCAATGAGTAGATGGTCTGTCATCTTCAATAAAATCATTAGGTATAGTTTCCGTTTGACATGTTTTTTCGCCTTTTTGGATTATCTTCCTTTCTCGAGACACATCCTTGCGACACGTCCTGATCAGCAGGTCCAATCTAATTTAGTGAATCTTTTTATTTTCTACTCTTCGAACAATCGGCTCCTAAATCTAGTGATTGTACCATGGTTGAGATACTTTCTCAAGGGGACCCCCCACCAGGCGTTGTGGGATACTTTGCAAAGACCCTGTCCACCTGTAACACCCCCTATCTCCCTCTATGACCTACTAACACCATCTTAACACCACTTAACACCCTGCACTACCCCTAATACGTAGCAATACTCAGTCCATCCAATTTTAATATACTTAAAAATAATAGCTCCACTAACTCTATAGTTACGGTTGAATATTGAATACGGAAATTATTTTGAAAGTGTTAAGATATTTTTAATGGTGACCGGATAAATCATCAAAATGATGATGCATCACATTTTTAAAAAGTTATATTAAGTCATGGAAAGTGATGAAACAAAAACTTTATTAACTGGGTTAAGTAGGTTAGGTTAGGTTTAAATTTTATTTTTTTCATCGTTTCCAATGACTTAATATCACTTTTTAAAAATGTGTTGAATTGTCACTGTGTTGAGTTATCATGGAACCATTTTTAATATAGGAAAATATTTACATCTGAAAGTATGTTTTAAATTGCTACCTAGTACCTACATTCCAATATGCTTCTATAAAAAGGTGATTCCCCTGCATCCTACCTTTAAAAGTGCACAGTGCACATAAGTCATTGTGGGTTTTCCGTCTTTAGTGTGTTTTTTCTCCGTTGCAACATTGTCAGTATATATTGCATTACTGCACCTGGTCTGTTTGCATATTACGAGGTATTACGCCATTGGCTTTGCCCTCGAATACACCCGGATCCGCGTAGGTTTTGTAAGAAGAAGATTTCAAATATTTGACATGTTACCTTTGCTGTCAACATTTTGCTTCGAATGTGTAAGTGTGCGGGACGCGATGCCGGTATGGATGCATTAATCATTATTATCTTTGATTGCATTATCCAACTTTACATTATATTATCTAATGTTGTCATGACGGATAATTGAATGATATTTTCGCTTAATAAAATCACTCTGTAATATTAATTAATTCTTATAACATCGACAACGTCAAAATGTAGTTTGTCGAATGAAAAGCTCGTATGTAATTTTATGTTTAGGGTAGGTTATTTGAGCCTCCATCACATTCCCACCAATTCATTCAATTCTTAACTGTTTTAGGAATCAAATGTGTAATGACTAGATTATTCGATTATTTAAGAATGGAACTGATTTTTATTTCAATTTTTATTTTTGAACTTGATTTTCACTCAGTGACTAGAAACGAATTTTAAGAAATATGTTAATAATTTATAAATAAATGAAACAAACACTCGCTTGGTCCAGCTTTATCGGGTTAATAATTTAAAGCCTGCATTTTTCGTATTTATTTTCTTGTTTTTACTATGAATAATTTTATTACTTACTTACATAATTTTATTATTTGACCTTAAGGCGAAGCTTAATGCCAAATCACTATTTTGATTAATCTTTATAACAAATTGGTGTACATTATGAAAACCAAAAAACATTCTTTAGTTAAATTGAAGGTTTTCCTATCGCTTCGCTTGAGTAGAATACAAATAAAACAATAAATTACTCAATAAAAAATATAAATGCAAACTACTAAAAAAAAATTTTTTTCAATAGAAATGTATGAACGCGTAAAGGAAACAACATTTAAAAAATACAGTTTTATAGCTAAGATTATCTGTGACAGTTTCACTTGATTAACTTTTTTGCTTTCTTATAAAATTATTTACAAATTAAATAAAAACCAGTTTTTTGCTTGAAATCGAACGTTTCTAGACTCCGTTTGTCAAGCAATTTTAATGCCTATTACCTACGACATAAGGTATACCAAGAATATACAAATTTTTGGCTTGTAGCTTCCTCTTGAATTCCCTCACCAAACATAAGACCTTGTCTCTTCATGGTGAGGAAAAGCAATCGTGATTTTTTCTTTATAATAACACTGTGAATAATGTGAACATGTATTATTTGTATTGTTAAAAAAATACACGCATGAAAAAAAATGTGAATACTTTTTTTTAAGAATATATCGAACCCCGCAGTGATTGCTTTTCTATGAAAACTGAACACCCATAAACACTTTCCTTATAGACTAAAGTAACAAACCCTTTAAAAATTATTTCATCTTTATCATAGCCTACTAGTCATTCAAAGTCGTTATTATTAAAAAGCAGCGTGCCACACGACGCGTGGTGCGTGGCGCGTGGTGCACTGCGCGTGGTTCGCTGCGCACAGTTCAAATATCTAGTTAACCAGCAGATCCGGTTCATTGCTTTTTAGAAGGTTCACGATTAGATTCCATGGATTTACCTTTGCACGTAAGATTGCGTTGCATGTATGATGCGTTGTCGTCTTAGCGGGCATCCACACATATTTATGTATCTATTCAAAATAGTTTATTACAATAAAATCGTAAGCCATCTCTGTTATACTAAAATAAAGTCGCTATCCGCGTCTGTCTGTTTGTTCGCTTCGTTCTTCTAAGCTACCCAACGGACTTTGATAGGGTTTTCACTAGCATTTAGAAATTTTCTTCCGGAAGGTTTATGTATATAATACATGCAAATTCTATTTGTTGAAAGAAGAGAAAAGTCGCAACGCCGGGTACGCGACAGCTAGTTCATACTAAAATTACAGCTGGGCAGTAAAGTTTTATTTCTTGTAAACGTTTTGCGCAATCTAATATTCAATTGAAGTTAAAAATATACATATAAATATATAAGTATTTTTTAAAATATATAATTTTTTTTTAACTGAGGAATGAACGTTTCTTCCTAGGGGCTGTATCTTAGCAAAACTGCTTTTGAACTTTTAAAACTTTAATTTTTTTAAATTGCTTGACTGAGGATTAAACCATCCTCCTTACAACAACTGAGCTAAATCCTGGTTGGTACTGACCGACATTTATTAACTGCTGTAATATCTTTCAATTTGAGAGAAATGCGTATATGTCCGCTTGTATTTGCGTGATTTCCACCAAGTTGATAGAATTCATTGTCGTCGACAACGAGTCAATCTGTAGAGTTTTAGCTCGATCGCATGTCGGGAAGTGAGTAAATTTCACCTTCCAAGATTTCACGTAAGCAAAATCTAAATTCAAGACTATCGTTTTCCATTTTCTAATGTGTATTGTCTAAATGATTTAACTATATTAATAAAAATGTAAATGTTCGTTGGTTCAAAATCTTAAATATTAAATCTGTAATCTTAATATTTTTGAATTAATTTCTTTTCAGTAAACGTACGCTGCCTAGCTTCACGAAAACATCGCATACACAGCCGTAAGTACCTACACAATAAATAAAATAACCATATTTTTCACTGAACTTTCTTAGGTGGTTATCTTTATGACAGATTCAATTAGCCGATTATTATATTGTACTGGCTGAAATTCTCGGCGTTTTCCGGTCTTATTTTTTAGAAATCAGATGTGGACAGTAATTTTCCTCCTATTCATTTTATTTTCTTAGAAAGACAAACATTGCAGTGTTGCGAATAATCTGTTAATATATTAAAATCTCCTTCTACCACCACAGTAAGTGGAAACTGTTGCTTGTGTAAAGAATTCATAAAATCTCAAATGTTTCTAAAGGGATCCCTCGTTAAGTTCATCGGCTAGAAAAAAAAAATCTGCTAAATCATTCAACTTAACTTTCAGTCTCCCAATACTCCTTCGTCCTGAGGGCTTATCATAAAGGAACCATTTTGTTTATTATTCATTCTTGCTACATTTCCTGCCTTGCGGAACCGTCTAAGTTCATGAGTCTTGTTATTGACGGTTCTTCAAACAATAGTAGTAGCCAGTGTAGAGAGAGGTCGTACGTACATCATCGGCAATCGTCTTTTTCATTTTCACACGTCTTGCATGAAAATGAAAATACAAAATTTTAATATATTGGAACGATTCCGTCACTTACGACGACCTCTCTCTGACACAACTACCTATCACTCATGTTTGCACCATATCCATCGATAATCATATTATAGAATCTTTATAGGATCTTCCTCCAAATTTTTTCATCAAATCTGATGAACGACCACCATTGTTTGAGAAACGGAACGTTGCTTGAAATGACACTAGTCGTGTTAGGTGATCGGATATAAACAGACGATTACTTCCCTAGCTTCCTCTTCCCATATGCTTCCCCTCCCTGGTACTTATATATCATAGATACTAGTATATCATGGAAGATTATATAGATAATTATAATTTATTTATTCAAGACAATATTTGAACATCATAGGACTAGCCTTGCCGGGGCGCCGCTCTACAAACTGAACTAATGAGACCCTATCTCTTCCGGTCATATTTAACTGTATCATGCTTCGAATAAGAACTACCAACATTATCTTCATTTTCTTAGCGCACATTTTTATTGGCTGCTATATTTAATTATGATCGCAAGATTCAACTCGAACTAAATGCAATCTAGACAGTGTCTTGGATAAATATATCATTTTTTTACTTAAATGTGCGACATCTATTAACTTTTCTGCAAGTCTAGAAATGAATATTTATTTTTGGAATAACTTTATGAGTAAAACCACAAATTGCAATATTTAATTATTGAAGACAATATTGGCGATTCCTAAACGAAAATTTTAAAAAGAAAAATCAGAAAAGGATACACATCTAGGACTTGAACCCAGGACCCTTGCATTACCGGGGCACCGCTCTTCCAACTGAGCTAATGGGATAGATATTTATAGTTGGCGCAATGTCTTGTCTTTTCCTGTAATTACCCAAAATCGGTTAAATCAATCATCTTCATGCCACCTTTTCATGTAACGTTACTAATAAGAAAGTTTCCACAAAACTAACTCCCATTTAACTTTCTTAATATGTTTCACTCTGATTTGAGAGCATAAAAGAGTACGTGTCCCCCATTCATGCCCAATGAGTTCAACGGCTCCAAGAAAAGAATTTATTTCTGGAAAATATATTACATTATGAAGCGGAAAAAAGTTATCTTTCTTAAGTAAAGCTCTAAGATCCTAAAGCTCTTTCGGGTTTTCTTTGTATGGAGCATTTACCTTAAATATTATCTGAAAATTGGTTAATTGAATTTGGAAACCATTAAAGCAAAGCCTTGTGCAGATTTTGTTGACTTTATTAAATCTGATATTGATTTCATTTGTCGGTAAGTAGATATTAAATAATTTTAAACTTAGTTTAAACAGATTTAATTCTTTTTATAAAATTGTATGGGAAATTGCTATGAGAAAGTGGAAAAGGGAACTTATTTCGGCAGTTGTGTAAAGTGAACTTATAAGACTGGTAGCTGACGTGTAACCAGCGTTTCTGGGGGTTATCCTTAGGAGATATAGAATTCCGTGGTACATTATTTTTATGTACCTCGTAAGGTTTAGCCAGCGTTAACAATGTAGTGCCTGAAAACATATTTTTACAACTTGATTACAAAACATCGACTTTTCTCTACTTTCTAGAAATATAATATGCATGTGTTATATATGTAAACCTTCAGGAAAAAATGTTCTAAATGATAGTGAAAACTTTATCAAAATCCGTTGCGTAATTTAGAAGAACTAAGCGCACAAACAGACAGATACGGATAGTGACTATATTTTTACACTATTTATAGATTAATGTGACGATAAAAGGTAAACAAAATGTTATTGGTTATATTTTGATTTATTTATTAACTATCGATTAACTTAATTATGGGAAATTACCATTGCAGGATTTGGGTAGCTGAAAATATTTACTAAAACAATGTTTGTTTCAGGATCATTGCCTTTCAAAAGCCGATCAGAAATATACACTTCGAATGAACGAACGCTGTTTGTAAACTTGAAAAATTAATACATCTTTCATAAACATTGTACTAAATGAACATTAAAAAAACATAGAATTATTAATGATAAAAATAATTTAAGTACCTACTTTATCGCTTGTCTGAATCATTCCTACAATCAGTTCTAATTTTTAAAATCAAAGTAAATCTCAGTTCTAAAAGTCATTGAACCGGAGTTATGCAGAGATACCACCGAAATTATTATTTTCAATGAACGATAGTTAATAACGACGATTTTACAAAATATCACATAATAATATAATATTTACGTAGAGCAGGTAGATACTTAATTTAAATAACGCTATAGCTCATAGTGAAAAATATCATTGCTTACCGAAAAAAGTATTATTATTTATTAATTGCTCTCAAAATTCATGACGCCACATCTCTCACCGTTTGACAGCTTTACTGCTTTTATACTTCTTAGAAATTTTCCATACTGATAAAAATACAAACACACTTCACACACCAATTATCGATTAGATATAATACAACGACTGCCAATTAATAATCATTATTAACAAAATAAAGACATATTCCTTTTTTTAAGAAAGATAAACATTCCCGAGTTACGAATAACCTGATAATATTTAAAAATATCTTATATATACCACCACAGTTTGCGTAAAATGTTGCTTGACTTAGCCAGCTGAGGAATTGAACACACTACGCCTGGGTGGGATCCAAACGCGACGTCAACTCAGCCACCGAACTTTACACTGTAAAGTGTTTACTGAAACTGTTGTCCCAACAAGAAAAACATCGTAACGGGAACCGTATTTGTACTTAGTTAAAAGTGTCCACTCCGTAACAATTGGAGGTACTTTTGTTTGTTACTTTATAGTGTTTCTTTTTTCATTAATCAACACATCGTATATTTTTACAAACATAATCAGTGGTGTAAAGTAATTTCTGTACCAGCGGGTTTTCAGGATAAAATCTTCCATTGCACATCAGTAGTTACAACCACAAAAAATTCAATCACTCTGCACTTGACCTGCATTATGCACATTGCTGGCAAATAAAACAATTTAACAAATTAGTCTGACCGGTCAGTGGCTGAATTGACAAAAGCGCCGAGTTCCTAACCAGGCGTCGTGGGTTCAATTCCTCTACTGGCTTCAAAACCCTCTATCTTTGCGCAAGCAACGTCTTCCGCTTATAATAATTGTATTAGGAGTTTTTCAAATATTGTCAGGAAATTCGTTACATGGGTACATGGGAGGGGAAAACATAGATTGGTTTAACCAACAATAGATCATGTCATCGGTGTAACCAGTAATAAATCAATGTATGCACCTTCAAAATTTACATTTGAAATAGTATAAAAACGTCGTCTCAATGTGGACTAACCACAGTTTGAAAATGGCCTTGTAAGCCGAAACAGCTGTCACAATAATAAAAAACTAAAAACACTTGCAGAACTTAATAATAATATTATCAAATTTAATCTAAATTAAATTTATAATATAAAAAAAATTAAATGGAGTTCTACGAATTAAACACAAAAACAATAAATAAATTACATGGGTACGTTTATGATACAATTTAAAATGCTTTATTCAAAGCACAATAATTTCTTTTGCATACTTAGATAAATTGCATATTCCTATACAAAACATAAATTACAATTACCTCTTGGATAAAATGTCTCTATTGAAACTTTCAGAAAGAAGAATAAGCACAGATTTAATACTGTTACAAAGAATACTACATTTTAAAATTGACTGTCCCGAATTACTTCAATGTATCAATATCCATGTTCCCAAAAAATCATGCCAACATTTCTTACCTTTTTACTTCAATAACACCAGGACACTAGCTTACCAAAATTCTCCGATTCCGAGACTTCACAATCTCGGAAACAAATATTCTGATCTGGGTGATATATTTCATTTGAAAACTAATCAGTATAAATGTTGTATATTCTATCACTTTTATTCTTCTAGACACAAATAGACCTATGTACCTATATAACTTCTCCGCTTCTACTATTTTGTTTTGTTGAATCTTTTAAATTCAATTATATGCGTGAGGATTAATTTTGGCCATTATTTTTACATTCTTTTTTATTGTATTAATTTTTAAGTGTTTACTCTGATACAAAATGCTTGTATTTTTTTAAAATAAAAGCCCACTAGGGCGTGTAATAAATAAATAAATATTTTTTTTATTATCACAAAGGATAGTATTTGTATCTTGTCTGTATCTTTTTTGGTTTTCCTAATTCCGTTTCAGTAAATATTATCAATACAAATGTTATTGACTTCGGAACGAAAATCATGCACGCACTTTTCATTTTTTTAATAAATTAAATACTATCTATTTACTTTTCATTATGTCGATTTTGATTAACGACTGAATAAAATAGCTAAAAGCGTTTGATGAATAAATCCCGGAATTGCACGTGCCACAATAGTGGGATGATACTATGTAAACATTGATAGCAGTGCAAATGAGTTTTTTAATTGGAAGTTTGATTACACGTCGAAACTAAGTAAATAAAACTATTTGAACTGTAGAGAATTTGACCATCGCGGGTATCTGCATGATTCTTGCTAGCACTCAGCAATTACTTTGTAAAATGTGGATACAATGATGTTTCGAAAGCAATTACTTGACTTCTATTAGTTGTATGCAAACATAAAATGTTGATGGTTGAATATTGAGGCTGTTTTCTTTTAGATATTTTCAGACAGAGAAACATGTATAATATGTATGTATTTATATTATAATTCCTCCACGATTATAACAGTTACATATCTTTTTTATTGTAAAGTATATCATTGCACATATATCCACATATGAAATAAAACAATCGCTTAGTTTGATTAGCTTGTTTTCCAGTAACCGGTGGGTTCTCACAAATTTCGATACAACTCCGGATTTCTGCATCTGACAACCCTAAAATAAAAAGCACATTATAAAGAAGAGACAACGCTGTACATCCCTATCTTAAGTTGTTCGTAGAAACATATAATACATGCTCATTTAATTGCAAAGCAAAAATATTTTTTTTTCAAAGTGACAAATTAATTGACAATGTCATAGCCATGTGATGTGTTAATTTGTTCAAGATTTGTATTTAAATTTAATTATCTAAACCTTTAAAAACTCCTTTGTCTCTGTATCATGCAGTATATCATGTCAAGTACACATATATGTAAAAGCCCAACAGGGTGTTCATAATAAATAAATAAATAAATTATCCATCAATATATATAACTACTTGAATATTCGGAATCGGGGTTTTTTTAAATTATATTTTTTGGGGATTGGCGTGATGTCCTAATAAACAAATATATAAACATAAGTACCCTTTCGGAGTGGGCGACTTTTATCGCCATGTTTGTATTTTTTTAACTTCTCAAACACTTAATACATACATTTTTAAATATGCTTCTATATTTTAAACATCTGCAATAAATATGTTCATAAACAGTTTCAAAGTTGAAAATTGGGCGAAGTCACCCCTTTATACATAATTTATTTTATAACCTTAAAATTGCCATACCACATTTTCTCACTTCCACAACTACACTGATGTAAATGTAGTTGTGTGAGTGATTGTTTGCACCAGAGGTTCCCAAAGTGGTCTATATGGACCCTCAGGGGTCGATATCGGCTTGCTGGGGTTCCATGTCAGCGAGAAAAAAAATTGGGGGTCCACGAGATTCAAATGGGGGTACATACGAGCGGAGCCACATTTACCTCAAGTCAATGTTTATGAGTTCCGTAAATGACACAATACACCTAACACAAATAACACAGTTTACGTAATACTAATAATAGACTGAGAAGTTACTTATTTGCTATTTGTATTTTTATATACGTAAGTTGTTTATTGAGGTATATAAATAGAGTCTTCAGAATATTTTGACTACGGAAATAGAACGTTGAAGAATCCGAAATCACTTGACAAGAAGAAATTACCGGAATAAGCACTAACAAAAAACTTAAGGGGCAGTTCTGTAGGCTACAGAAAGAAATTCCCGTTGCTTATCCTGCTTCATTTTCATTTGGTGTAATACCTCACAAGGGTGCCCCTGTGTGCACAATGTAAAGACAAAGCAACTATACCGCCACCCGGTTGTCAGGCAAGGGAAGCGAATCTTTTTACTAAAAAAATAAACGATTATCACATGGGACGTTAACAGTTTTAGGAAAATTCAATATTCGGCAGCCAGGGGGTCCACGGAAAAAAAATTTGGCAAGTGGTCTACGGGGCAAAAAACTTTGGGAACCTCTGATTTACACGAACTTACATCTTATTAGCGGCTGCTATTATTTTTTATTTCCTAAAATTCCGCAAAGAACTTAATTTCCATTGACATTGAACCATGAAAAAGTTTACTGGCCTCATTTCTACCGTTTATATGTACGCTGCTTTGCGTGGCCTGAGAAGCAAACATGTTTGAACGACGTTAACTAAAAATTCTACGTAATTCACCTCTATGTCTGTGATAATACGAATTTTTTTTACGTCAACTCTGGTCTTTGTTCCATTTATTATTTAATATTACGACTAATGGCCCCGGGCATGTTGTCATTACAGTGGAGAAGTTTTTGGGCCATAACGACCAACTTAAATTCTCTACCTTTATTAACCGCGTTGTTAACATGCAAACGGAAAACTAAATACCGTGTAATGTTATTTAAAATCATTGAATTCATTTCAAAAATCCTGGTCTTCTGGACTACGTTTCAAAATAATAATAAGGTTTTTGTTAAAGTTCGATTTCTGTAGGACGCACAATAAATAGCCTCCAAGTTGATTAAGTGCAATACGTATTACTTTTTTTTTAATTTACCCATTTGTCCACCTATTGCGTGGCGAGCCGAATCGGTAGAGACTGGTTAAAGGAGACCTTTTTACGTCTTCAGCCGGACTTCCTTGACACATCGCCTTACACCGCAGTGGGGAGGATGAATTCATACGTGCGTTACTCCTGGACACATTGACCCACAAATTCCTACCTAACCCTCATACCTTTTCCTTCCCAGATATTCCTCTCCTTCCTTTCCATAAAAAAGACCCCCCATACAGCATTCCAATATATGACATAGGCCCTGAGGTAAAAAAATCCTCAACTCCTCGTGTGTAAGAAAATGTAAAAAAAAATATTTATATATTTTTTTAAAATACCGAAATAAAACACGACATAAATAATTAAGTGTTTTTTGCTTTCGTGTTCTGTATTCGGTGTTCGCCAATATAAAATTCGCAGCCCTTCATACTAATTAAGTGCAATATATTTACATTACAGGAATTTCTAAAATAGTTATCTAACTTTTTTACTTCCGCCTCCACGTAGAATCACCTCCCGAAGTTAGCATATTTTACCCCCAGACACCTGTATAAGTACGAGTCCTTGATAGAACTTTCGTGCAAGCTATTCGAACAATTCTCAATGTATTTCTCAAAGATTTCTTTGAGAGTATTATTCGTATGATCAACAGTTCGACTCCAATCGAAGTATTAGCTTTTATGTTTCCCCCGTCCTACAATATCTCTTAAATAGTCAAGTTAGCTAGTTCTTATGTATAAAAGTACCTTTTCACGTCATCCCCAATGATTAAATAGCTTCCTGGGACTTTCTTCATGAAATAATATAAAAAATACTATTTTTTACCTTTGCTGAGAAAGCATTCCGTTTCCATCGATCATGCTTACATGATACTCGGAATAGTTTTTAGATGGAGTGATATTTTGTGTTTGAATGGAGTAGTTATTGGATTCCACCGAAAATAATAGAATAAAAGCTCTATTATATTTGGATTCCACAGAGTAAGAGAGACTTCCAGTGTTGGATTCCGTGAGATGGACAGTTATTGTAAATCTATGTTAATCGTTGATATATATCTACGATGATTCAAAACTAGTTTGATTATATAAAGAGAAGAATTTTTGGAGTATTATGCCGTGTTGCGCTACCTGCTTCTTTACCCAATTTTTCGGAAAGTATTACAGTGACTATCATTAGGGCAAATGTGTAATGATTTCTAAAATACTTACTCGTACCGTACATATTACTAAGTTCTTATTTGTGATTCCAATCATTAAAACTGACAGCAGGTGGGGTTGCTCTGTTTGTTCTACGGTATTTTAATGTATAGTGCTCGGTAGAACAAGCGACGTTAATCTCTGGTAATATGTGGGAGACACTCCAAATACTCGCCCTTATCGATACACCGATACACCATGCGATCAGCATTGATTGACTAAGCGTAACGAAGTCCTGTTTAACTCGACCATTTGGCATCTTATCTGTCTGTACATTTATTAGTTACGTACCGGTTCCGATTTCAGCATGGTGGTCGTTTTAGTGGTTCAGTAAAGATTATTTTTTCATATGTGAAATCTTCGTGTTATCATATGATTTCGGAAAAGATTTTCGTTTTGATTTGAAATAAAAGAAAATACCACTCATACGAGGTCTGTTCAGAGAACTTCTAGTTAAACTAGTACCAGAGATCGCTCGCACGGACGTCAAGGACGTTCGTCCTCTTTATTCTCATGCTTTTTGTTTGAAAACGAAAAAGACAGAAGATACGATATCTTGTTACGATTAGTATATCTACGGTTCACATATAATGGACCTACTAGCCGACTATTCTATTTATTTCTTCCCAAATATACGGAGTCCCGCCAGATGACACTTCCTATATAGATTTAACCAAAAAGTATCACCTTCCTGAAAGCTTTAATATCTCCATCGATCATACTTACGTGAATTCAGTACTTGTAGTTTACAGATAGTGAGAGCGATGCTTTGTGTTTGAGTTCTTTAGTTTTTAGATTGTCAAGTTAGTTGTCTTTTTGGATACTATGCCTTTTTTTGTTGAAAGCCTAATGGAATATGTTTGTCGTTTCAACAAGCTAAGCGAGCTTTTTAACATTGACGAAAGGAACGAAATTTATTTATTTATTTCACGTGTGCTTAATAAATACTGATTTTTAATTATAACGTCCCAATATTACACTCTTATGCGACGGATTCAACAACTAGGAAACTAATACTCCGATGTTGTTGATATATTTAGTACATCAATTTAAATATATAAGCATCACTTATTGAAGTTTCTTTCAACAAGTAGGGGAATATTTTGATAAAACTATTTAAATTGACGGTATTTCAGTATTTTGTGCATAAAAAATATTTTGTCTGCTGAAAGAAAAAAATTATTTTGGATTTTTTATTTTATATTTTGTACCTACATAAAAACGTGTGGATCAAATTCAACAATATTTAAATTTTAATATAAATGTTTTAAACAGTCATTTCCTGCACTATTTATGAGTATAATTTCGTAAATATTGTTATATATGTATGTAAAAGCTTTAATAGGCGTAAAATAAATAAATAAATAAATAATAACTAGCGGCACTCCCCGGCGTTTGTTGGGCTTTACATAGATTTTTTCAAAATAAGACTTAAACAGTGATGTTCATCTTGTTTTGAAGGTCAAGTGAGCAAAGTTTCATCAATCGCGGAAAAAAACTGTAGATTTGCGCAAAAAACCAAGCTTCATCGGAAAAATCTTTTTTACATATATAGATAGATACACAGCTGTAGTCCCCAGCTTTGCCCGGGAGTTATGTAGAATTTTTTAGAAATCGAGGTGCATCGAGTACACCGAATTTTTTCTATAATTTTAAACGTAAATCGAGTTGCATCAAAATTCTACTTTAAGGGGTGAGAAAAGGGGGTGGGGGCAGTTGGGAGTTCGCGAAATTTCATCGATCTCGAAATAAAACTGTAGATTTGTATTAAAAAACAAAGACAAGCAGAAACTCTTCTTTATATATGTATATATTAATAGATAATTTATAGCTGATCCCGTCGAGCTTTTCGAAATCAGACGTAGGTAGGCAGTTTGACGGCCGGCATAGTCCAGTGGTAACGCATTGGACTGCCATTCCGAAGGTCGCGGGTTCGAACCCGGCGTGCGCAAATAAATTTTATTTGATTAATTCGTGTTATTTCACAATTAATTAATTAAAATAATATATAGTATATTTGCGGCACGTTCCAGAGTGGAAGATACTACCAGTATCGCCCTGGTGTAAGACCACCATTCAGAATTAAAACGTTGCTCCAAATGGCTTTAGCCGTGTTTAGTGACTAGATCTGAATAGCCAGGTACTTCCCCACCTTCCTCTCTCCCTTCCCCACTTGCCTTCAGCCTCACAACATCCCCCAATTGGGGATGCCATAGTCTCACTGGCTCCAGACGGGAGCAGTTGGGACTCTTGTGAGGTATTCACTATAAAAAAATTAAAAAAAGTAATTTTCGTCTTATTTTGAACGTCAAGCGTGCAAAATAAGCCGAAAAAGTTTCAAAATACTGCTGTAAAGGGTGGGAAAAAGAGGATAGGGGTGTTTTTTTCAAAATCTCATGTAGACAGTGACGTTTCTCTTGTTTTGAAGGTCAAGTTTGCAAGTTTTCATTAACCTCGGAATAAAACTGTAGATTTTTATAGAAATCAAAACCACGCCGCCGCCACAACACACGCGATCAACTTTACATATTAGAAGATAGTGGACCCCGCAATGGTCAAATGGCTTCATTAACTTCTTCCACAATTTTACTGTTAAAAACTACATTACATCGACTTTAATTCAACTCAGTATCTCATTCCGGTGCAGAGATATTGCGTTAAGTATTCCTCGGGCGTCCGCGATATCTTCTACCATTTAAACATCTCTAAACACTCCTGGAACTCATAAGAAAAAAACTTTCAGCGATATCGTTTGACTACTTTTTGAGTTTTGCGAGCGCAAACATACTGAGGCTGAATTTTCATACATAAATACGAACTTTCTAAACTTAGCTTAGAAAAAAAAATCATTACAATGATAATTCATCACATGTTTAAAAAGTTATATAAAGTCATGGAAAGTGATGAAACAAAAACTTTATTAACTGGGTTAGGTTAGGTTGAGTTAGGTTAAAAAAAAATTCTTCGTTTCTAATGACTTTAAATCATTTTTTAAAAGTGTGTTGAATTGTCACTGTGTTGAGTTATCATGGAACCGTGGTTGACTGGTAACGATCCTTGGCTACGAATCCGGAGTTTGCGAGTTTAAATCCCGACGTGCGCAAGTAAATTTTACTTGATTAATTTGCGTTATTTCACAATTGATTCATTTAAAATAATATATGAAAAGAATCTATACCCATTTACAGCACGTTCCAGTGTGGTAGATCGCCGTTCAGAATCGAAACGTTGCTCGAAATGGCTTTAGCCATGTTTGGTGACCAGATTTGAATAGCTAGACATGTACTTCCCCACCTTCCTCTACCCCATTTCCTTACCCTCACACTACCTTCAGCCACACAATATGCCCCAATCGGGGATGACAAAGTCTCAATGAAGACAGTTGGGAGTAGTTGTGATTTTTTTAATTTTTCAAGCTTGCTTAGTTATTGAATCCCAGATAACGTCTGGATGGGAAACCAGACCTATTTGTCAATTCATCCACTCTTATGAAATAGTGTTAACTATATTTAATAAGAATAACCGGGACATCCCAGCCATCGTCTTCATTTCTCACCCACTTCTGTAAGCATCAATTCCTCAAATGCCGCAATATCACTGGATTTTGAAAGTAAGAACTCAGTAATAAATTTATCCATTGTCATTGTCACCAGAGTTCAGGGTCACCACTCCACTGTCAAGTTGGCTAGTTTCACAAACGCATAGAGTTCGTAGAGAGTATATTCCACAAGTAATCTATGTTTCTAGTTGGTAGCCTCCGGAGACAGGCTTCATTATACACTGTTGAATTGGACTTTGTGACAACGTTAATGTAGAGTGGTAAGTTAAATTTAACAGCAGTCTGAACCAACTAAACCTAATCGTACCGCACGTGGGATACTAAAATATGTATAAGTTTTACGGTCTGTTTTATCGCTCGCTTCTGGTTGAATGAATGCATGTTGCCATTGATGTAATTGCAATGCAAGGAAGAGTATTATAGTGGGTGAATTCGACGAAACTTGTCTATTTTCTATGTAACTTCATTTAATTAAATTCTTAATAGTGGTGTAGTTGTTGTTTTTTATTTGAAGTAGATTTTGTAACTGGACGATCATCTGCTTACTTACTTATTATTTGTATCCATTTTCTTGTATACACCGACTAGACGGACACAGAAATTCTTCAGATATTTTGTCATTTAGCATGTCGGTTTTTACCAATGACATTATACAAATACAAGACACGTTAAATTCATAATATACAATCAATGTGTTTGCATATATACCTATTCTAAAGTATGTCCATTGGACCTAGTTCATTGAAACTGTTATCGTTATCTTTACACTATTTATTATTACACCCTAAGGTTTTACATGGATGTTAATTTGATACACTTTCAAATATCGTAAAATGTTGCTAACAGTGAGAAAATTTTTTTAAAATTTTGTTCTCGACTTTACTGATATATTTGTAAATATGTAGCTACTGGGATGGGATTAAATGGCATTTTACATTTTTTATACGTGTGAGTGATGTGACTTTTCAAAAATTTTAACTTCAAATTTCTAAGCCAGTGCCAAACTATAACTAAAATAAACTATATTAAAATACTCCAAAACACAAGAAACACGCGACATAGCACACTTACTGAAGCCCAAAAAAATGATGACATTTGTTTAGTTATTTTTTTAACTATACTTAGTTTTTACAGACGATCTCACTTACGTGAGAACAATCCAGTTATAAAAACTCAGTTAACATACAAATACACATACAAAGACACATTAATTTTCATATACCTAAATAAAGATTAAAATATAAAAAAATAAAAATTAAAAATATATATGAAATACAAATATTACAGAAAAGTAAGAGACGCAAGTAATACATAATATAATCAGTGCAACATATTATTTAACAATAGCAAAATTTCTGAATCCATATAAATTTTCAACAAAAATCTTCAGCACACTCAATCTTATTATACTTATTATTTGGACATAGAAACTTCAGATATTTTACGCCTGAACTATAAACACGTAAATATAGTTTTGGCATAAAATATGAAACAAGACAACATTTTTTTTTCTTTTTTTTCATATTTTACACAACAAAACAAGACAAATAAAAAAATTGAATCAATTTAAAATCGCCATACAAAGGTCATTCAACAACCAGTCTCACCCAAGTCTAGCTAATTTCGTATAAAATTGTTGTACGATGGACGATGAGTAATGTTGTACGTACCTACTAGTAAATAAATTGTTTTATAGTAACTCATTTGTTTTACATTTCGCCTACTGAGGCAGGTTATATCTGCTACTGTCTCATTATACATTGTTTTCTATTACTGTTCTTATATATCTAATGTTTCCTTGAATGGTATGTATGTTTATAATCCTGTTGTGTTTTCTATTACTGTTCTTATATATATGTAATGAATGGTATGTATGTTTATAATCTTGTGGTGTTTTCTATTACTGTTTTTATATATATATCTAATGTTACTTTGAATTGTATGGATGTTTATAATCCTGTTGTGTTTTCTATTACTGTTCTTATATATCTAATGTTACCTTGAATGGTGTGTATGTTTATAATCCTGTTGTGTTTTCTATTACTGTTCTTATATATCTAATATTTCCTTGAATAGTATGTATGTTTATAATCCTGTTTTGTTTTTGATGATAAATAAATAAATAACTTTTGTGCGTGCAGTAACTTAATAAAATGTAATGTCGCGGCTTAATAATATATGAGGAAGCAAGCATAGATATTCAAAAGACGTATCAGAATTTAAATAACCATGGTTATGGAATTCCTAATCAAGAAAGTTTTTCCCTTTTTTGATTGAACTTTGTTTACTATCCGTGATGAATTGATTGAACCTGTGACGATTGAGATGTGATGTAGCCGTTGTTGCTATTAGTTCCTGCTTCCGTTACGCTATACTTGTATCCACTGTACGGTCATAATCTTCTAATTTTAGAGCATAATAGAGTAACGTCTATCTTAGTCGTGGGAACAAAACAAGTAAGTACCAAACATCGCTTCATTTTGGCAGTAAAATAACAGTTATATCTAGTTCGTTTTGTTCCAGCTTTGTGACTGTGGAATTCCACCGCGAGACTGGTCGTAACAACAATGGAACTTGTCTTTTTTCACCTTTTTTATCGCTCATTTTATCGCGCGTTTCACGTAAATTCTAAATTCCTGGCATATTTTCGCCGACTGTAAAAAAGGCTGAATGACTCCGGAGTATTAAATGTACATTTACAATGACACGGCGGTAGTTTGTAGTTGAATTGTACATTTCCCTTTCATGGTGATTCATCATACAAATCAAAAACTGCTTCGAAGGAGCACTAAACTGTTTTTGGTCCCATTTTTAGTAATACATATTTAGAAAGCAAAACTAGATAGGTAGATAGATGCGTGAATATACCTTTGTTATGCAATGATTATCAAACAAGAAAACGAAATTAAATAAAAGGTTAATTGGATTACTCTTTATTTTTTCTTCTTATAGTCACATGGTACCTACCGATTTAACATTAAAATCTAAATATCTATCTGTTTATTGAAATTTGACGAGTCATAGATTCACATAGAATTGCACAACGCTTCTCAAAAAAAGACGACTTTTTAAGGTTTTTTTAATGTAAAACCCAACACGAGTCCAACTGCGACCAACCGTCTGGAGCCAGTGAAACTATGGCTGTGGTTGAAGTTTAAATATTCAGATCTGGTCACCAAACACGGCCAAAGTCATTTAAAGCAAGGTTTCAATTCTGAATAGTGGTCTTACACCAGGGCGATACTGAGCGTATCTTCCATTCTGGAACGTGCCGCAAGACTACTATATATTATTTTAAGTCTAAGAGACGTCTAATTGAGACGGGTCTAAAATCTTTTATATCTGCATCTGCTATATTTTCGATTGCCGACCCCTGTCAAGGAGTATAAGAGTAGCTCGCCAGTTCGTAATACCCAAACCCACTTCAATGCATTGCTTCGTTGGTACGAGTTAGCGTCCTGTCACTTCCAGTTGAAAAATGTGTCTTTCGATCTTATGTTCGGTGCTTAAAAATACATTTTCTTGTAAAATGTGATAACGGGGCCGGTTAAAATTGATAATGATATTTTGAATTTTAGGTACAGTGTCTTAGCTAATAGTTTAGTAATGTCTCAGACTTAAAGTAATTTCACTAAAACACAGATATCTTCTATAGGTGCTAAGTAAATTATTGTATTACCACCACGAATTCGAGATAGTGAAATTAGATTTTTTTATATCAACGATTGATCTTCGAAAATCATTCATTTTAAAACTCCGAAATATTTACATTTTTCAGAACAAAACTCAATTCGTGTCGGTGTAACTCTATAACTCTATCCTGATTATAAAGTGATAAGTTCAAGTGAATAAAACGATACGATCTGATATAACTCCATACAAGCCATTAAACTGTTATACATATCTCTAGTTAGAAGCATAATTGAATACAACTCATTAGTTTGGTCTCCCTCTTACAAAATTCATATTAATAACATTGAGCGAAAACAAACAAATTTCTACGTTTTATTAATTTTAAATTAAATATCCCACTAGAAGACTTACAATATCATTTCTTATTATATACTCTAAAAATACACACATTGGAAGACAGGTGTAAAATAAACGACTTAACTTTTTTATTCAAGATTCTAAACTCTAAATTCGACTGTTGCGAACTTCTGCAACTCATAAACTTACGAATAACTACAATAACAACACGACAAAATACACTATTCCACTGCAACACACATAAGCGCAATTACATTGCGAACTCCCCAATACTAAGGTGATATCAATATATTTAAATTGACTTAGCGAATTTTGTGGATTACATAAAATACTTATTTCAACACTATTCCTAAATGGAAGGTATTTTTGTAAACCAGTCAAATCGCTGTATTTTTTAATTTTGTTTCTTGCATATATTATTTTTTAATGTAATTTTATTTTTATTATTTCTTTCTTATGTTTCAAAACTGTCATTAAAATTGTACCACCTACATGTAAAAGCCCTCTGGGCGTTAAATAAATAAATAAAAATAAATATTACAAAAAGTGTTTTGAATACTAAGATAAATATGCGTTTTAGGTTAATTGAAGTTAAGCCCCCGCATACCCAATACATATCGTCTCAAGTATAATTAAATATCACTTTGCATGACACTTTTAACTCCCTGCCCTTGCAATTAGTTCGCATATGCCGTTAGTTCGCAGCGATTGAAGTATGGCCAGTGGCGCAGCAGACAGACGGGATTCGCTTGGGCGCTCTTGAGGAACGCCCGCCAATATGGCAAGTAGACACCAGTAGACTATACAAAGTTATGTAAATATTTTACTACTTCACTTCGAAAACATTGTGACCTCTTATCTCGGATCATGTTTTAATTTTTCTGGTATTATTTGACGGACAATCCTTACCTTTTTCACACTATGGTGTGGAGCATTTAATAACAGGGCGGCGTGTTGGATCATTTGAATTCGGGTTTATAGAGACTACCGAGCGAAGCCGACGGTTCGACTCGTAAATCACCCAAGCTAATCAGTTCTAACTCTATATTAAGGCGATGCCATACGTAGTAATGCAAAATCATGTGTTTTTGGTTTGAAAATTTGGTCGCCTAGAAATGTTTCAGATGCTTTAATTAAATACTGCTAGTAGAATACATCTTGGCCTTTGAAATAATCGAGTATTTTTTAGATAAGTCTTTTTATAAGCCCAGAAAAAAATTATCTGAGGCCTATGAAAACTGCTTTTAAGTTCAAAATCTCCTTCTTACGAACCCATTTTCGGTTATGATTTTATTGTATATTTATGCCTGAACATCCACAAAATAAAATAAAAGGCACTTTGTGGCCATGTTTTTTCTTGCATAAATCAAAACAGGCGGATGGTGTTAAGCGGGAATTTAAACCTTATCGCCATCTACGTAAGGGTTGTTATTGACAGCGGCTAAATTTAAAATATTACACGACGTAGTGAAAAAAACACAATTCTAATACACCACTTTTAAAAAAAAAGTGTTGAATTACAAAGTGTGGTTTTTCATTCAATATATAATGTCACACTCCAAAGTAAATATCCTTACTAAGATCTTCCGTGCTGAGGTTTTAATTTACATATTATCAAAATATAGTAAAAAGGATAATTTAAAGTAATTATAAACTTATATTACGTAAGAGTTTTTTTCTGAAATAATTATAAATATATTGCATGGTGTTTTTATTGCAGTTGAGTGTTTTAGGTTTTCGTCTGTGTTTGGTGTCAGTTTATTATCTAATTGTGATTTCCCTATGTTATGTATCCAGTTTTTTATTGGAGATTTAAATGTTATAATGTCATTGTCAGTTTTGAACGAGAGTGAGATTTGATTTTAGAGTTTAATACCATGTTTAGCACCCTTTGAGTGATTTTTCACGAAAACGGCTCTATGTAAATTAGCCAAATATTATTAAAGTTACAGGAAGCTTTTTTGTTGTATTTGCACCTACTTGTTGAATATTTTTTTGACCCAAAGATCTAGTATTATTTCTATTATAAGTTCTAGATATTATGTCTTGGGTTTTGTATTTATGAATATGACGGAGTATTGGTTTAGAGTTGTTTAATTAACGTGATGATAAGATTGTTAAAGATTTCGTCAGTGCTGGTTCTTACAGAGACTTTCAGAAAAATTGTCATCATAGCTTTTTGGGTTTTAATTAGATTTTAGGATATTGGCATTTGCACTGCCCCATCCGATAATACTGTATTATAACAATGATTGGCAAAGAGTCATGTAGATCTAAGTATTGTAATACGGAACTAATAGTTTCCTTGAGAGATAACCTTATTCACTTTTGAAGACAATATCAGGTACTCCTAAAAGTACATCTCAGAGTTTTTTACCTAGTAGGTATGGAAACATTTGTTTATTCCCCGTGTTGCTGATGTATATCCTCGTATTTTGGTTCTTACTCACTTTCAGACACACATAACCAGTAATTAGAACGGAGGCTGACAAACTGTGTTGTAAACTCAAGAATCGTTCGTTGTTATCCTGGAAGTTGTTATTATTGTGTTGGAGGCGAGTATGGGTACCGTCGCCCCGATAACCATTAATTGTATAACCAACACCTCTGCCATAGGGCGCGGGAGAGGCCGGTCGAGGGAGACCCTTATCCTCTCCAGTCGGACTCTCTAGACTCACCGTCTTGCAATGCAGTTGTAGTGACGGATCCATACGTATGTGACTCCTGGACACACTGACCACCCGATTCCTACCCATCCTTTATTCATTTTACCTTCTCAAAACCTTCTCCCTTTTATTTCCTTAAGGCCCTCCGCACAGCATCCCCAAATATTACAAAGGTCCTGTGGGAAATCGTTATCCTCAGTGCCTTCTGTGTGAAGCTAATGTAAAAGAAAAGATAAATATTTATGACATAAAAGCATATTAAGATTAATTTATTCTTAAATTACCTACTCGGTGTTTCACCATCCTCTTGATAACTTATCCATAGGATAAATTATCCATAGGATAACTTATATTCATAAATAAACGAAAAGTGCTCGCAAAGTTAGAAAATTCAGTTGACTTATCCGATTTAGCCACTATTCGTAGGGTCGAATACCGAATAGTATTCTCGGACTTTATACGTAAATAAAATGTAAATCGGAAATACGTTATCGGTATGGATAAGTTATCAAGGAGATGGTGAAATATCCAACCTACAGTGGTGAAGATTGTAGCATTTCTTCACTTCCCGGTGGCACCCCCTGTTCCCTCCTGGATCCTCCTGTTTCTCACTTAGTCCCTCCCTGATTCTTACATAGATTCCTCCGACTTGGTTTCCTTTGGTTCCTCGTTAGTATCTCCGTGGTTCCCTCCTTTCCTTGTAATTCTACTTTCGTGATTCCTGACTTGTATCCTCCTAGTTTCCCCTTAGGACGCCATTTATTATTGCAATCAACTATCAATTTAAGACTGGTAATAATTCGCTTTCAGCACCTATCTAGCTATTTATCTTGTAATCATACCGACCTGAATACACTGAACCTGTTAAACCAGCATGTTTCCTAATAGTTTACAAAACATACATACTTGAGAGTTTGATAAGAAATATGTTTAATTTACGAGGCAAATTATTCCTTCTTGATAGCATTTACGTGCAATAACAAATGTAATATGCGGGTATTGGGAATTCACGAAATACCTTTGTATTTTCCAATTTCCCTAGAACCTAATTGATAAGTTTATATTTGAAAAATTGAATTCTTCCTCGATGGTTCATTGAATACTTAAAAATATAATATTTTCCGCCAGTGAAGATACGAGTTTGTCGCAGTAAATAGCATTTCATGCCAAAATTAAACATTGTTTTTGTAGATTGTAGATAAACGCATTATTAGTCATTTTCATTACATTTAATTTGAGAGATAAAAAAATATTTTAATTTAGATTTTTGTTAAGTCCCTCAAGATGTTATAATAGTAACGAAACATTAAACTTTAATTTCGAAAAACGACGTAAACAAAGTGATTTCTTTATTTTATCTTGAATATTACTCAACCACTCGAGCGATTGGTGTCATATGGTTACATTTACCGTATTATTTAATTAATTCCATTCTATAAAATATTAATATGAAAACATATGAAACTGCTTACTGCGGTTTAAAGCCAATGAATTCACCTAGATTTCGCCGTTTATTCCATATTTTTAGGTTCTATAAATATGACACATTATGACAAGCCATCTCTCAAAACGTTTTTGCAAAATGGCAAAATATGCCAAGAAATCACTCCGGTAGTTAAATACATTTTTATCAGTGCGGTTAAATACATGATGTATAGCATTTTTATTTTCCAGTGCGCTCTTGAAAAAACAAGGTTCGCGATAGGTTATGCGACAATGAACTCTAAAGTAACACTCTCTAGAGCCCTTTATCGCATGACAATGTTATAAAAAGTTTCACCGACCTGTATGAAAAATTGAGATTTCCAAAGATATTAGAAGATTTTGTTCTTCTAATATCTTTGGAGATTTCCCATTTTTACCATTCACTTCTGAACTACAGAATTTTTACTTATTTTTTCACGAAATACGCCATAACACGTCTAAACTAGATTATTTTTTAATATATCTTATTTCATTTCGATTTTGTTTCATTGGATGAATAAATAAATAAATGAAGTGGAATCTTGGAAGAGAATACTAACCCACTTCCCGACGTCCGATCGAGCTGACGCCCGCCAGATAAACTGGCTGTCGATGACAATATATTAATTTTACTTTTGGGGGCACTCACGTACACACACGTTTTTTTATTAAATTGGATGACATTATAAATATTTATAGCAGTATATACGAAATAAATCACGGTTCCATCCAATTAGGATTCAGCTTAAGTGATAGAGCGGTTCCGGTCAGGTCAGGTCTCTTGGGAGGAAGGTTCAATCCTCGGTCAAACCAAAAAATCTTTGAAGTTGGCTACTTCCTGAAATTAGCCATAACACTTCTAAACTAGAGTATTTTTACTCATTTCTTCCTGAAATAAACCATAACACTTCTAAACTAGAGTATTTTTTATTAATTTCTTCCTGAAATAAACCATAACACTTCTAAACTAGAGTATTTTTTACTTATTTCTTCCTGAAATAAACCATAATACTTCTAAAGTAGAGTATTTTTTTTTTAATAACTTTATTGAGTAAAACCTCAAATTGTAATATTTAATTATTGAAGACAATATTAGCGATTTCTAAACGAAAATCTGAAACAGAAAAATCAGAAAAGGATACGGTCACATTTAGAACACGAACCCAGGACCCCAGAAAAATCAGAAAAGGATACGGTCACATCTAGAACACGAACCCAGGACCCTTGCCTTGCATGTGCACAGATGTCCCAGATGTGACCGTATCCTTTTCTGATTTTTCTGTTTCAGATTTTCGTTTAGAAATCGCTAATATTGTCTTCTATAATTAAATATTTTTATTTATTTCTTCCTGAAATAAACCATAACACTTCTAAACTAGCGTATTTTTACTTTTTTTTTTTCAAGAAATAAACCATAATGCTTCTAAACTAGAGTATTTTTTACTTCTTTCTTCGTGAAATAAGCCATAAAATTACTCAACCACTATTTTTTATCTACTATTTCATTTGAAATACCAAGTTCGAGGTCAGCCATTGTTTTTTTTCCGCGTATTTATTTTCCGTATTACATAACGACCATTACTTCCATTATTATGTAACAAGCTATTAAGTAATGGAAGCATATTATCATGAATCGGCGGAAAGATTTTTCTGTTCGTCACAGTTTCCTGTTTTTTTCGTAATATTGTTATTTCGTTGCATTATTGGCTGAACAACTGTCTACGGATGAACGCGCATCTTCTTTATGATTCCATAGTAGTATTGTTCTAGCGTAAAATTTACAAACTGAATCTTACTACCTACTCAAACTCAGAATGTTGGAATTTTACAGTTAGTAAATTTAAAAAAAAATTATTAAGAGTTCGAACTGCTCCCTGCTAAACGAACCTAGTGAGACTATAGTATCCCTAATTGGTTGTGTGTTGTGAGGTTGAAGGTAAAGGAGAAGAGGAGAAGTGGGGAATATGAGGGTGGAGAATTACCTTTGCTATTCAGATCTGGTCATCTAACACGAATAAAGCCATTTCAAATAACGTTTCCATTCTGAATGGTGTTCTTTCACCAGGATAATACTGAAATATCTACCACTCTGGAACGTGTCGCAAATATACATGTATTCTTGTGCTGGGATTTGAACCTGCAACCTTCGTTCCAATTTTCGTAACCATTAAACCACGGAGGCCATCATTGTATAAGTATTTGTATTTTTGGTATGTTATAAGGCTGAATAAATGGAAGTGGGAGGTGGGGTGGATGGGGCAGATTTTAAAGAAGAAAGTCAGAAATCATCCGACTATTTATATCTAGCGACTAAATTATGAAATGTTATTATTACATTTAAAAAAAAAAAAATTTCCTCCTATGAGTGAATGAGCTTGCCAATCTACCACGGAGGTTGTCAGGTGCGCACGTCATTACTAAATAAGTTTGACCTTCAATGTAGTCACAGTCACGCCAAGAAAACAGCATCAATAATGCGATCCGACAACGGATGCGTTAAAACCCAATAGCATTTTAAGGTTGATTCGCTACCATCATTAAAAATATATCTAAATCTGTGTAGATTCTGCACATTTTTTTCCAAAAAATTTATCTCACTGCTTTCCTAACTGGCTCAATTTCGTAATCCTTCTAATTAGGTCAGTGTAATTATTGTAAACTAATTATTAACCCAATTGCATTCTAGATTTGATGTTAACCATTTAAAAACAAAAATATGTTCATTTCTAAATACAAATACGCCATAATGTATATAATATGTAGTAATCACTCTAAAACGGTAGCATTATTATTTTTTTTAATTGTGCCTAGCAAGGTACCTTTTTAAATGTATTCTTGTTCCATCACAAAGTTGCTAAGTTAAATTATTTTACTATATCCACTCGAGCGGTTGGTTCGAAATTCCGTTGTTTTTTAATACAAACATATTTTTCATAAAAAAATATTTTTTCCATTCACAAATATTTTTTCTTACAAAAATATTTTTCCATACATCAAAAAATATTGTTCCATCCAAAAATTTTTTCCCTTACAAACAATTTAACTTTTATACCTGGAATTTTCAAACTTTGGAATTTAACATTTATATTTTTTACTTGTACTACCATGTAGAATCACCTCCTGAAGTTTGTGCACTTTACCCCCGGACAATATGTATGTACATATATATATATATATATTTTTTTTTATCTATACGTAACTGCTATTCTAATAAAATTAAAGAATAAATCATCGTAAAAAATGCGTTTTTAGGGTAGAAATTTTTATTGATGTATTACCATCGTCAATCAGTTCTTAATATTTTTCTGTTTTATTAGATTTGCATAGTGATCGACGTTATTTTTTAAAAATACTTATCATTATCTAACTCACAAATTTGGCATTTCCTCTAAAATCATTAAAATTCGATTTTTTGATAGACTGTATTTTATAAACTTATATATATTTTATATTTTATAGAACTTTAAAATAAAACAATAAACATGTAGCTATTGCACCTCTTATTGAATTATTTCCTCAAGATCGACAAAACAGGCTTATTCCTACAAACTATCATGTTCAAATTTGCTTTTTGCTTAGTTTTATATGTCTAATGGTGAATGTTATATTAAAATACTCAAAGTTATGAAGAGTCCTTGTGTTACGTATAACGAAATCTAAAATTTGCATACCCTTATCGGAAAGCGTTTCGTCGTTGGGACTCTTTAACTAATTTAAGTCTGTATAACTTAGGAGTAGGAATATTCTTATTTTTGTACTATTTACTTGCTGTTATAATATTTCAAATGGATATGGTTATATATATTTTTACTATTACTTTTGTGAACTTGCAATCTTCAGAATATTATTTTTTTATTAATTATGTATGTAAACTCCCAATGGGCGTATAAATAAATAAATAAATAACTTTAAACACAAAGAAATGATGTACTAGGTACCTTTGATTAAAAAGAATAATATTTAGTTTTGTTTCGTACTTTGTCCTCAAATCCTAATTTAATCCGTTCCTTTTAATGTCTGAAACTATCGCGTACACTGCTAATTATCAAAATAGTTTACTTCAAAAACAAAGTTACAATTAGTAGGTTTACAAGCTCGAGCTTTGAAAAAAAGCTTGCATTACAACAAGAATGCAATCAAATAAACCAGCTAAGTATTCGCGATATTTTTATACACACTAACTTTACTTGATTAAATCTGCTGTTCCAATTGTGCATTCACATCGCAGTCAAAGATGTCGGTGTCGGCCTTAATGGCGTCAAATGTCGCAAAATACATGCTTTTGTTTTCACGGGCGCAATAACCTTGCCTTGTGAGATAGGTACCTACTACCTACATATTTACGACACATGATTCCGGAAATTTGATCATTTAGTTTCAATTTTGTTTTTAATTTCGCTTTTAAAGCTCCATAGTAAGCGTTCAAACAGAAAAAGAGGATGGTTTGAAAAGGCGTAAGCAACAGTTAAGTCAAAAAATAGTTAAACATATAGTTATGATCAGACAAAAATTCTAATCAAAACCGTATGTTTAACTCATTTTTTTATAAATTGTCTCTTACGCCATTTTGTCCTTCCGGCGTAGATATGTAACTACGAATGTAAGAAGGAACTCGCTTATATTTAAAAAATATATAATATTTAATAGGTGTAGCGAAAATATTTATTAAGTATAATTTATTTAAAATATACTTAAAACTTCCCAACAAATGTCTTAAGTAGCATTTAAAGAAACACTGTGAATTTTTGTTATACATAATATAATACTTTAAATAACAGAACCAGATATGTTTTTTGATAATTTTCAGAGCATACGTAGCGTTCTTTAGAGGGAATTTCATTCAATTTATTTTTCAAGTTGTCCAATGTACAGAGATATCTTCAATATTACATAAATATTCTTTTATGAGCTTAAAAACTTAAAGCGTTGAAGGGAAGTATGTTTAAAAATTACCTAATAACTACTAATACATTTGTTCTTATTTTAATAAAATCTTATTTTTCTGTTAATAAATTAATTAATTCTTGCGTTTTTCTTTTTCTTAATTATTTTATTGATGTTATTTTCTAATTATTGATTCTTGTTATTATTATTTACAATATTTTATTACTTAAATGTCTTAATTATTTAAGCTAGTATTCCCTCACCAAACATAAGAACCTTGTCAGTTTATGTTGAGAAAAGCTTTATTATGTTTTCTTATTTACAGTGTTACATTTTAAAATACATATTCATATTAAATACCAAATATAATAATAATACTGTTATATGTGGGGTCTTAATTTCGCATTCAATATCGCAAAATTCTCAATTTCACAGAGTCATGGGGGAATTTTGCGTTGTATGTACATTGAAATTAGAGTATGTTGTGAGGATGGTGGGAATGGGGAAACAGTACCTTCCTGGCTATTCTGTAGATCTAGTCACTAAACCTAGCTAGAGGCATTTTCAAGAGTCCCAACGACGAAACACTTTCCGATAAGAGTATGCAAATTTTAGATTTCGTTATACGTAACGCAAGGACCCTTCGTAACTTTGAGTCACTGAAACTATTTTACTGCTTTAGAATATGCATCTCCTGTATGGTCTCCTATTTTTACTCGTATCTTAACACCGCTTAGAGAGAGTATAAATTAAGTTTCTAATGCTACGTATACATACGCGAGCCGAACTGCTGAACTGAACCTAAACTTACGGGAAAAGAACTAAGCAACCGCCAATGGCGCGAAACGCCTCTTGCAGTTGCTTTGTTCCTTTCCCGTAATTCGAGGCTCGGTTCGCGTTTCGGTTCGCAAATATATACGTACCCTTAGATATGTTCAATACAAATTGAGATAATCTGTAATTGATATCTGATACAAAACTTTAATATCTAATCTAAAACTAGGGCTACTTTCTACTCCGATATCTATATAAATATATATATTTGTATGTATATAAGGATGTTTCTTTGTTTGGCCTATAGACTCCAAAACTACTTAATTGTTGAAAATGTCGGGACATCCGAGGACGACTTTACGCATTATGGTATGCACGGGAATGATGTACGGATTCGAATTAAAGTCATCATAGTGTAGATTTTCTATAGTAGCTATGTTTTAGAGTAGTGAATGGTAGAGACAGTCGGGGACGCTCCAGGAAGACTCAACTCTTAGTTCTGCACTGGAATGAGATATGAAGTCGAATTATAGTCGATATAATGTAGTTTTTAAATAGTAAAAATGTAGATTTCATGATATTACATGAAGTGAATGGTAGAAAAGTTATTTGTGGTTAAATGAGGCGTACGTGATGAACGAAGAAAAGTTATGTGTGGTTAAATGAGGCGTACTTGATGAACGAAGAAAAGTTGTGTGTGGTTAAATGAGGCGTACTTGATGAACGAAGAAAAATTATTTGTGGTTAAATGAGGCATACGTGATGAACGAAGAAAAGTTATGTGTGGTTAAATGAGGCGTACTTGATGAACGAAGAAAAGTTATGTGTGGTTAAATGAGGCGTACTTGATGAACGAAGAAAAGTTATATGTGGTTTAATGAGGCGTACGTGATGAACGAAGAAAAGTTATATGTGATTTAATGAGGCGTACGTGATGAAAGAAGAAAAGTTATTTGTGGTTAAATAAGGCGTACGTGATGAACGAAGAAAAAGGTGTGAGGGCTTCCGAGAAAGACATAGTACGATCAACAAATACTTATTTTAATACCTACTATAATAAGTATGTCCACTTTTAAAATGCACCCACTTGACAGTTATACCAGAATTCACAACTTCTACCAAACCATTAATGAGTCCCCGAGCAACGCCGGGTATAGCAACGTCAGCTAGTTTATGATATTATTTTACTTTTTAAATTACTGAATAACTTCGAGGACTGTCCTAAAAAATTAAGTGTTATATGCATAAATATACGTGTCCGTGTTATATCCACTCGACTCCATCATCCTTTCCACTATGACAACCATAACACGCCATATCAATCGCACTAGCTCACCAAGCTGCCAATATATACAGGATGTTAAGGAACTTACTAGACTAACTTTAACCACTGATTCCTGAAATTATTGGGATTAAAAAATGTAAAAAAACTTTTAGTCTCCGGTAAATTTTTGATGTTTTTTTTAACTTTTCTACAAAAAAATAGACAATTTATAGGTATGGGATAGCTAGGGTCGATGTGAGGGGTTATTCGACTGAGTGATCAGTTCCAACATGTAATTTTTTTTTTTAAAACGTTTTTGAAAAAAAAATTTTAAAAAAAATCATTAAAATCATCAAGAATCACTGGTAAAGTAAGTCTAGGACGTCCCTTAACACCCTGTTTATACAGACATTTTCGATATATTTTAAACCTTTCCGTCCTACATCGAAATAAGAACAATTATTTGTGAATATAAGTGACATTTAAAAAAAAAAAATTATTGTTTTATATATACACGGTGTCCGGAAACTCGTAGTACAAGCGGGAAACTGGAGAATCTACACCACATGGGGAACCCAAAAAAACATAAAGTTTTTTGATTTGAGAATTTCAAAAAAAAAAAAAACCAAAAACAAATATTTTTCGGCTATTTTAGGGTTAAAGTTTTTTCTGGTGTTTAGGGTTGAATAACAGATGTTTTAACCCTGCAGAGCAGAAATATTTTATGATTACACCGGGTTAAATGAAGGGTGATTTCAAAATAATGCTTCAAATCCGAGTTTCTTCATTTGTTTTACTTTCAAATAGTTTTAATTAGTTGGGTACTTTGATCTTCAGTAATAATTTATAAGAATTTGATTAAAAAAAAAAAAAATTAAAAAAAAAAAAATCAACTTCAAATCAACAAAAAAAAACTCGATTTACTCGATAACGAAAGCTCAAATAATAAAAAAATATACCTACTACAAAATCGACTCCAAATGTGATGTAGATTCACCAGTTTCCCGCTTGTACTACGAGTTTCCGGACACCCTGTATATACTGATATGTTATTTCTGTTTAATGTTTGTAAATATTCGACATGTTATTTTAATGTTTGTAAAACCCCTATGGGCGTTCAATAAATAAATACATACAAAAAACGGCTCCCAATAGCCTGAAGCCAGTGAAACAATGTCATCCCTAATTGGGCTATTTTTTTAGGCTAAAGGTAGAAGGGTTGGGAAGGAGTTGGGGGAGAGGAAGGTGGGGAAGTAACCAGGCTTGTAAACACGGCTAAACCCATTTCTAGCAACGCTTCGAATCTGATTGGTTGACTCAAACTAAAGTGAAACTGATAATTATCCATCAATCTCTAGCTACAACTCAACTAGAATATTTTATTTGAATATCGGTATTAATAATTTGACGCTTTGTACAGCTAGACAATAACTTAATATTAAAAAAAATAATGTTTTAATGTGCTAAGATTGCAAATAGAATACTGAAAATAACCTTTTTTACTTTCATTTTGAGCATCAGACATATAATTGGTAATAGTTACGAAATAACTCAGTCATTATTAAGAAAATCTCTCAAATGTTACAGTCAATGCCGAATTACAGAAATAATCCCAATTTATAATAATCCTCGAAATTGAATAAATTAACCAAACGATCAAATACGGGAAAATCACAGAGGGTCTTAAAATAATCCGATTTTCCCTGGATTACCATTTGCTCAATGACGATTCATGATCGTATTACAATAGTTTCAACAAAATCATTAAATTAGACTTGTCACTCTTACACGAAGGACAATGCTTAAGAGGATTATCCAGAAAGGTTGTGGTTATGACTTGTACCCGGCATTGCTCAGAGTTATGAATGGCTTGGAGTAAAGTTTTGGTATTGTAAATTGTAGTGTACCTGAAAACTAGGTAAATTTTTTAAGGTGGAAATAATTTTATTCTAAAGAATTGAAAAGTTTACTTTTTGTTTCACATGATCGTGCCACGTCTTCCTCGGACATCTTCAACTTCTTCTAAATACTTTCACATCACAGACATAGGAATTAATAGACGAGAAGATAATGGCGAGGGGTAAAATCAACTGTTGAAGAACGAAGGGGGTTAAGCTGACTGTGATTCGTCAATAAATCAATCTGACAGTAAATAGGCATCTCGCATTATAATATCACCATTTAGTTCTTAAAAGTAAAATCTGCTTTTGAATGAATAGACATTTTTACATGGGAGCGCAAATTACTCGCCACGTTATGAACTAATTTGCGAAGTCCAAATTTGGCAAAGTAAATTTCTTCTGTTTGCAGAGTCGTAGTTAGTTTCAGAGTATTTAGTTAAGACACTTTTACAAATGTTTCATAATTTACTTACCCCAGTAAACAACGATGAGCACACTTGAGAATCGCTACATTGTGATGTGATAGTATATGTTTCTAAAACTGATCCATATAATACGGTGTGAATAAGCTTAAAATAAAGTAAAATAATGCTTACTTATGGAATGTAATACGACAATTGGGTTTATTCTCTTTTTCACATCTATTTTTACAAGTTTTCATATCACAAGTCAACATTTTGCCGTGTTATTTCGTAAAATGAACCGATGATGCCTCGACCATAGTTCGCACAAGAATGATGACGTCACGTTTTCAAATTTCACTTGAGGCCATACGCGAGCCCAGCCGGCTCCAATGGAACCGGTATGGGGAGTGGGGATAATACGCTTTTAATCACTTAGGGCAGGTTTACTAATATTCATATGTCTATGTTCCACATCATACATTTTACTTATACCCCTTTCTTCGTTCGTCTGTATTAGTTCGTCATATACACACATAAGTATTTAATTTATTCGATCATGCCATGTCTTCATCGGGCGTCTCCGACTGTTTCTACCATTCTACCATGTAGTATCATGAAATCCATATTGGTATTATCATAAAACTATATTATTTTGACATTTATTCGACCACCTATCTCATTCCAGTGCAGTCTTTCTCTGGCTTCCCAGTCTTTTCAACCAATTAAAAAACTACAATATATCTATTTTTATTCGACTCGGTATCTCATTTCAGTGCTGAGATAATAGGTAAGTCTACCTCGGACGTCCTCTGACTTCTTTTACTATTCAAACCACTCTGTAAACACTACTGCGAACAAAACTTAACAATTTACATTATAGTGAAGCAAACATAAGAGTAATCACAAACATAAATTAATTCTACATACAAACACAAAATATTTCAAAATTAAAGAAAAAAATAAGTATTAGATGTGTTACCAGATGGGTAATTTGACAGTATATTTTAACAATATTTGAACCATAACTAATGATTAAGGTTAAACGCAACGCTCGTTGTATTCTACGTGTTCACAGATGGCGTTAATTAATTAATTTCGTTTAAATACGCTTTTGCAAGGTATTGCTTTACAATATTAAGACAAATCATTTGTTTGCGCCTGTATATACGCAATATGAATATGAATCAATAGTTTTGTTCGTTTAAAGACTTAATTCTTTCGAGAAAGGCACACAAATACAATATTTTACCGATGATTCAATCCAATATTGTATTTGTATGCCTTTCTCGATAGAATTTAGTTTTTATATGGACAAAACTATTTATTCATATTCATATTGCGTATATGAGGGCGCAAACAAATAATTTGTCTTAATACTGTAAAGCAATACCTTGCAAAAGCGTATTTAAACAAAATTAATTAATTAACGCCATCTGTGAACACGTAGAATACAACGAGCGTTGCGTTTAACCTTAATCATTATTCAAAAGAAGAAGCAAAGTAGATAATAAAGACAGATAGGGTGACATTCAGTTTTTAGTAAATGGGACATAAATAAAATCTTATTATTTAAGAAAGGACAAGGATGAAAAAATTGTCAATTGACAATTGTCTGTCAATACAAAAATCTTAATTAAATTTTTAAATTTAACTAAGGAATTGGTAGACTTAATATGATTTGGAAGAATATTAAACATAAGTGGTGCCTGATAAATAATTTCTTTGACCAAAAGAATTTTTAGTATGTACAGCCACAAAGTTCAATGTAGAGCTAATTCTAGTTGTCCGCATTTGTTGTGTTCTTTCAGCAAATTTAATATTGATAAATAGTTGTTGAATCTATAGGGATTATATTATACAGAGTCACACACATATGGACATTGCCTTTTATTGATGGCTTTTGCATCTACACATTATTATAGGTAAGTTGTACAAAGGAGTTCAATAAGTGCGTACAATAACAAGAGTACAAAATATGTATGTAGTTACTATGAAAGTAGTTAGTAAGTAAGCATGTTTGTAATTAGCAAACATTAATTACTCCTGATTGGTTGTGCTACAGAAGATAGCTAAATTATTAATACAACGATAAAAGATACATATAAGTATTACTTTTATTGTTAGATTCTAGTAAATAATTCAGCGGCAAATCGTGATCTCACTGACCAATCCCAGTAAGGTGAAATTGCATCACAACTGAACCGTGTATTATGTGCATTTTCCAAAGGTTGCCAAACTATTCTAAATGCATTAAAATAGTGTTTTTTTAATATCTGTAAAATAAATAAAAATTCTAAAGAGACAAAGGTGTCTGGAGAATATGAAAAGTATGTTCCAAAATACAAAATAATATTTATGCAGTAACATTTTTGAACAAATTTCCACCGGAAATATATATATTTTCCACTAAATTTTGTAAAATAATAAATAAATAAAAAATCGCTTTAAAATAAACTGCCTTGTACTTAAAAAAACTGTACAAAATAAAAATAAATATTCTTAAATTTGTAATTCGATATCTTTTAATCCGATAAAATTTGTATACATAATAATATGTACATCTTAAAAGTAACAGATTTTCAAATAAATTATTTTATATCAGTCACATTACAATTCATTTAGATCCGTTATTGTCTCAATAAATTAAGAAACACTCTTTTGTTTCCAGTATTTTTTTTAATTCGCTCGTTGTTCATGTATGAAAAAGATATACTTTCAAAGAATATGTTTGTATAAACGAAATAGATATAAGACCGGGCAGCGTTTACGTACTTTAAAATTAAGGCGAATATCTACTACATTCTACATTACGGATGTGACTTGAGATGACAAGACACGCTTTCTCGCTTACACTAAGACATGCCAAATATTTAAAAAGTTATTTATTGGCTGATATATGATTGTGGATAAAACAAGGAGGATTCCGGGTAATGGATAATTCCGTTCCCCTGTGAGAAACCACGTATGTTTATCTAATTAGTTAAGTCCTGCCAACCATGTTCCATTGTTTTCCTTTGTAAGGGTAGATGTTGGTTTTAGAAACAAGTTTTGTAAAGTTATGTTTCGTGTGATAGCAATATTCTAGTATTAAGCATAAGACACATTACATGATATGTTGAGTTGTCACACTACGCTACAAACTTCCTCAGGAGATGGGATCAGATCAATCGAGCAACTGCCGCGGAATATCATTTCTTTGTATGTGATCTGTCACTTTGAGAGATTTCAGCCGAATGATCACGACGCTCCGTAAATTACGGTGAGCAGGTGAAGGGGTCTCATCATTTCCAAATATCGCCTTATAACACATAATCTATTTGTATGGGATTGTATAGTGAGCGATACGGTGTTATATAAAACGCTTTTATGCGTATAGCGTAATGTGTCGCTACCCTTAATGAAGGGTCGGAATTATATAATGATAAATTAAAAATGTATAATATAATATTATACATTATTTTATCGTATCTGACTTATTAATAAAATAATTTTATGTTAATAATTTATTCCATGTCTTCCTCGGACGCCGGAGGAAGACATGGCACGATCAAGTGAATCAGATACTCGAGTCGGGCCATGTCAAGAGTCAGAATAATAGAAGAGTATGTATGAGACGATGTATGAATGTGAATGAGGCAAGAAGTGTGTGCCAAGACCGAGTTGTTTGGCGGTCCGTCCTCTCTGCCTACCCCTGCGGGGAAACGGCGTGATGGTTAGTTAGTTTTTTTTTTATAAGAGGGATGTATTATTATTGTTACTATGTAATATTAGTAGTTCTGGAAAATAAATAACTTCAAAAGAAAAATCATGGTACACCACTGTTAGCTTCATATTTATTTTGGCTATCAACTAGTAATAATTAAGCTTAGTTGGTAGATGTCTACAGAAAAAATTCAATTAAAATGAGAAAACTAATGAAATATTCTGTTTCGCGTTAAGATTTCGGGTTAATCCATTAAAATGTGGGTGGTGCTGGCTGGGGGCGTACGTATCCATTACTGGCTGTAACAGATGGTAGCTAAAGTAGGTACTCTTACCGAAATCAATTTAATTCTTCTCCTTATGATCGTCTGAGCGTCCTGTTTTAACTCGACCGTTTTGCATTTTTTCTGTCGGCAATTTTTTGAAACAATAATTGATATAGTGATATCTCTTTGTGCAAATGGAATAATTCCTTATTTCAAATAAGAAGAAGTTAGTTAAAATATATGGTTTATAGTTAAGTATCTAATTATTTAAGTACCTACTTACGTATCTTATGAGTTCATAGGAAATTTTGTTTTTGGTTTATTAAATATGACAAAAATAAAAGCAATATTATGGTAGGTACCTAACTGCCCGAATATAGTTTTAAAAAATAATTGTTATTGATATAGTGACGTCTCTTTGTACAAATGGAATAATTCCTTATTTCAAATAAAAGATGTTAGTTAAAATATATGGTTTATAGTTATTTAAGTACCTACTTACGTATCTTATGAATTCATAGGAAATTTTGATTTTGGTTCGTTATGTATGACAAAATTAAAAACATCCTTTTTTGGACGCGAATTCTGCTGCTCACAGAACTATTAGTTATTTATGTAGTACAGAAATCTCCACAGTTTGTAAGTCGTCTAAACCCAATGCATCTGATATGCCAATGCCGTCCGGACTGTGTCTATCATCATTTTACAAAAGAACAACCACTCTACAAAAGAAAATACCGACTTTACCTTTGAATCCCTTTTAACTCTATAAGCAAAGGACCCTTTCGACTCGGAGACTATAATTTCCCACCTATCAAACAGTTCATTTGATAACATCGGACCTATCATTAGACACAATCTGCAAACAGGTGTTATTATTATTTCTACTACCTGTAACCGTTCACTTTCCATTAATTGGCAGGTTGACATTTAGGAAACGGAGTATGAAAATGACACGTTGTACGTTGATGTCGAATCATACACGGGTATGATTTGTAATAAAGTAATGATGTCACATCTATAGAATTCAACGATTAAATTGTATTTTTTTATTAATCGACTAGTAAGTAACCTTCAATTAGGTTCGATGTGTACTGTGAATCGGTTAGTAAAGCGGGGTTTAAATTGTGCGCTTTGAACTGAACATTAAAAGTCACAAAACGTTTGTGCCCCTTGACTTGATTAACTTTGCAGATGGTGGCGTCGTTAGCGTATATTTTGTGGATGCATACGTGATAAGTCTGTTCATTAGTTCCTTCTGTGCCCGCCTAAAAAGTTAACCAACCCTAATGTCACCTAACCTAAGCTTATCTTTCTTATCGCACCAAACTGAATTTTCTAAAAATTCTAGTTTTTTTTAGAAAAATATGTGAATAAAATTTAGTTTTCAATTATTAATAATTTACGTAATTTATATGGCCCGATATATTAAAGTCATTCCTCGCTCAAATTTAAGCGGGCTAAATCGGCCGCTCAAGCTTCGGTAAGCCCAGGCGCTAGCAGTAACAAATGTAAAACATGACGTTGATGTAAGCAATTGCATACTTCCATCTTCTTATTTATTTATTACATTACATTAGATACATGCATATAGCAAAAATGAAAAGATAATAATATTGCCTAAATAATAATAAGATGTGTGAATGTGAATGAGGCAAGGGGTGTGTGCCAAGACCGAGTTGTTTGACGGTCCGTACCCTTTGCACGCCCCTGCAGGGAAACGGCGTGATGGTTAGTTACATAGTTATAATAATATTACAATAACTGTATAGGTATATTAAAAATAATTACAAGTGATTTTATGAATTGTAGTTCGAAATTAGTTCCTAGCAAGGCAGATTGCCCGTTCTAAGGAACCAAATGCTGTTAAAATTGCTAAAAATTTATTCTGTAAAATTAAAGTGTTGTTGTTTGTTTTTTATCAAATATACCTATGATTAAAAAGAAAAAATAATATTTTAATAAATGAGCCATTATGAGAGAGGTAACCATGTAAAATTTTAAGTGATATTATTTAATAGTTTTTCAGACTCCACCCTTCCCAAGCCAATCTACCATTTAGTTATCATTGAATCGATGAAGGACATTTTTCAAGTTTTAATATTTAATTCTTGGGAGATTTTATTATATAATTTCGATCCTAGATATGTTTTCATACTTTGCCGTATTGCTCCCTGGGACCACGAAATCCTTTCGGGTGTGACTTCTTGTGATATATTTATGATCAATTTTATCAAGATTTTTGTGTACGTGAATAATAACCTTTTTTATGTAATTTTGACGAACATCAAGTACATTTGTCTAACATCGTCCAACGTGTTGGACAGCGTTACAGTGTCCATCATCAGGGCAGATGTGTAATTGAATTCAATTTATAAAAAGACTAATCGAAAAATTCTAGATTATTTCTAAGGCCAAGAATCAAATTTTCAAAACAAAAACAAATAATTTCGCATTACTACGTAATAAATCTCAAATAAAAGCTGGATAAAAAACACAGGGAGATCAGAAATAGAAAATATACTGACACCAAATACAGACTGAAACCGAAACCACTAAACTGCATAAAAAACACCATCTAATATAATTACAAGTATTTCAGAAAAAACTCTATATATACTAATCACACACTATATGTATCTTCCACTATTCTAATTATTGCTCATACACAACTGAAACATGCACAACAGCTCAAGTTCGATTCTATCATAAAATTCGATTCTATAATAAGATTCGATTCTATCATAAGATTCGATTCTATCACACTATCGCAAACATCTGTAAACCAAATTACACGTAAACAATAACAACAATTCAAATACAAAATAAAATATAAGAATCAATAATTTTATTAAAACTACGTCCTCCAACTAAATGCATTTATATTGCATATATATTTACAATATTGTCGTACCTGTACCTACTCTTTCTATTATCTATCTATTGACTCCATAATTTAAAATGTATACAACATTGTAATTTGTATTTTGATTTAGTCATGCATGTTAATATTCTTTAAGTATCTGAATACGTCTGTCTCGACCATAGACATATGAATATTAGTAGACCTGCCCTAAGTGATTAAAAGTGTATTATCCCCACTCCCCATACCGGTTCCATTGGAGCCGGCTGTGCTCGCGTATGGCCTCAAGTGAAATTTGAAAACGTGACGTCATCATTCTTGTGCGAACTATGGTCGAGGCATCATCGGTTCATTTTACGAAATAACACGGCAAAATGTTGACTTGTGATATGAAAACTTGTAAAAATAGATGTGAAAAAGAGAATAAACCCAATTGTCGTATTACATTCCATAAGTAAGCATTATTTTACTTTATTTTAAGCTTATTCACACCGTATTATATGGATCAGTTTTAGAAACATATACTATCACATCACAATGTAGCGATTCTCAAGTGTGTTCATCGTTGTTTACTGGGGTAAGTAAATTATGAAACATTTGTAAAAGTGTCTTAACTAAATACTCTGAAACTAACTACGACTCTGCAAACAGAAGAAATTTACTTTGCCGAATTTGGACTTCGCAAATTAGTTCATAACGTGGCGAGTAATTTGCGCTCCCATGTAAGAATGTCTATTCATTCAAAAGCAGATTTTACTTTTAAGAACTAAATGGTGATATTATAATGCGAGATGCTTATTTACTGTCAGATTGATTTATTGACGAATCACAGTCAGCTTAACCCCCTTCGTTCTTCAACAGTTGATTTTACCCCTCGCCATTATCTTCTCGTCTATTAATTCCTATGTCTGTGGTCTCGACACAGGTGTACCCTAGTGAGACAGATGTCAATAAATACACGTAAAAAACTTAATATTGATAGATAAATAAATAAATAAAATAAAAATTGTAACGATTAAACATCACAAATTAAAACATTAATGAGATATATTATAGACATAGACAAATCACACACTTACTTTCACATATTTTGGTTACTTGGAACGGGCAATTTGCCTAGTTAGGAACCAATAATTTCGACCTGATAAGGTACAATAATCTATAAGCACTAAAAATATTTTAATTATATCTTGTATCATATGTGTAAATCTAAAAGAATAAATAATTAAATATTATTTTATTATCCTTACTATATAAATAGTATAAAACCAAGTCACTATCAGCGTCTGTCTGTTTGTGCGCTTAGTTCTTCTAAACTATGCAACGGAGTTTGATAGGGTTTTCATTATCATTTAGAGAATTTCTTCCGGAGGGTTTGTATATTTAATACATGGATATTATATTTATTGAAAATTGAGAAAATTCGAGCAACGCCGGGTACACGTCAGCTAGTAATAATATATTTGAATAATATGCACAGACATAGGAATTAATAGACGAGAAGATAATGGCGAGGGGTAAAATCAACTGTTGAAGAACGAAGGGGGTTAAGCTGACTGTGATTCGTCAATAAATCAATCTGACAGTAAATAGGCATCTCGCATTATAATATCACCATTTACTTCTTAAAAGTAAAATCTGCTTTTGAATGAATAGACATTTTTACGTGGGAGCGCAAATTACTCGCCACGTTATGAACTAATTTGCGAAGTCCAAATTCGGCAAAGTAAATTTCTTCTGTTTGCAGAGTCGTAGTTAGTTTCAGAGTATTTAGTTAAGACACTTTTACAAATGTTTCATAATTTACTTACCCCAGTAAACAACGATGAGCACACTTGAGAATTGCTACATTGTGATGTGATAGTATATGTTTCTAAAACTGATCCATATAATACGGTGTGAATAAGCTTAAAATAAAGTAAAATAATGCTTACTTATGGAATGTAATACGACAATTGGGTTTATTCTCTTTTTCACATCTATTTTTACAAGTTTTCATATCACAAGTCAACATTTTGCCGTGTTATTTCGTAAAATGAACCGATGATGCCTCGACCATAGTTCGCACAAGAATGATGACGTCACGTTTTCAAATTTCACTTGAGGCCATACGCGAGCACAGCCGGCTCCAATGGAACCGGTATGGGGAGTGGGGATAATACGCTTTTAATCACTTAGGGCAGGTCTACTAATATTCATATGTCTATGATAATATGTAAATATAATCATTAGCAGAGGAGATCGCAGGGAGAATATCATTCTCGTATGCTGTAAAATAATAGAATAAGGTTTTAGGTAAGTATGCAATATTATTTAAGTGTCATGATTTAGTATTGACACATAATGCAAAGCAGAGATAAATAATAATAATGGACACTTGTATTTGCTGGCATATAATAATTATCTTTGTCATGAACTGTATATTCAGAGTAATGGTTCGGATTTTACAATAAATTCATACATGATTATTAACCACGACCTTAAAATAATCTGTCATTTTATGGCACGTTTCGACGTGTTTATTCAGTAATATACCTATGTGTATTACTGTGTTCATATTGTCAATTATTGTCATACATTGAAATTTGGAATGTTAAATGGAAATTATTCGATGGTGTTATATATTGTTAGTATCTGTGATAAATGTCGCTTGATTTATGACGGGTTTTGTCACAGAATTTGAACAATTCGTCAAATTTCAAAGTAAATATTGAAAATCTGTAAAAGTCCTATTCAAGTTCTGTGAAAATTAATCATCAAAAAATAAAAATTATGCAAGTACTGTGAAACAACCGGCTCATGATGATATACTTACAGAATTTGAATGCAGCTTTCACAGAACTTGAATTACAATTTTAAAATTTGATGGCTTTTTCAAATTCTGTTAATTTTGTTAGTAATTGCACAATTTGTAATGGAATACGGTATTATTGCCTGGGGCTTAAGCCAGTAAAAAATACATAGACACCCTGTATAAAGCTCAGAAAACCTTAATAAAGTAATACTAAAAGTACCAATACTAACACCCACTTCAACCATATTCAAAAAATTCCCAGTGTGGAAGATTCAAAAATTATATTCAAAACAAATACTTACTTTCCTTTACAAGAACCTAAACACATTTAAAACTTCACAAACTTCTCGCAATACTAGAACAAGACATACACACCCACTACTAATACCAAAAACCAACACATCCTTTGGACAAAAACACTACAGATTCCAGGCTATAAAACTATACAATTCACTTCCAACACAATATAAAACATCTAATCTTACAGAATACAAAAAACACATATGGAACTGGCTACAATCCTTTTAATATTTAATTTTTTATACTTCACTTTTTTTTTGTTATAACTTTGGAAAAATCGATTTTATATTTTAATTTTTATTGTTTCTCTGTTTAACCAACTCCACTGTATTGTTTTAGTATTATATAACTTTACAATTGAAAAAAGTCCTCCACAACACAGGTGAACTCCTAGCGTGGAGGACAATATACTATACCATTGTAATACAAATAAATTTATTTTAAAACAACATAAACAAACAAAACATTGTAAAACAAATATAAACCATGTTCAATCAGTTCAAAATTCACTAGTTAAATTATTAGCTCATAAAAGTTTATACGAACAAAGGCATAATGTTCCATACCTTTATCAGAATCTTAAAATTTTCTCAGTAAGATCAATTCTGTGGTATAAAATTATATTTCAGCATATGCATAGCCCTATATACATAAATAGACTGGACCACACTTACAATACTCGTTTTACGATAAATGAAGGACTAATTGTACCTAAGCATTTAAACAAATATGGACAAAGAACACTGGACTACATGATACCTAGTTGCTTAAATATGTTACCTGCTGAAATAAAAAAATGTACAAATGTAAAAACAAATATTATGTTGAAAAATTGGCTCGCTGAAAGAAATAGTTTGTATTAGAGTCTAATACAAACTATAGGTAGATACGATAGATAGATCACTGTTGTGTATATATTTTTATATTTTTAAAACAAATTGTTATTTTATATTGTTATCACTGTTGTCATTAAGTAAAATAAGTTTTTATCTTTTTTTGATATTTTTTATGTGAAAAGTTGCCATCGACAAACTACTGAAAAGTAGTTTATTGGAACTTTTCTGATTTTTTTTCAGTATTTTATTTTATTATTTACTGTAATATATATTTTTGTCTTGCTTACTTTAAATAAATAATAAAAAAATAAAAATACATATATATTTAATAATAAATAAATAAATGTTTGACTGTTTCGGTGTTTTACTGTGTGGGATTGTTTAATATTCCGATTTAAACCTGCCCAATCCAACAACTCTGTTTACTAAAGGAAAAAAATATACGTAGATCTAAAACTATGTAAAGTTATCACTTAAAATCATAAAATGACTGGTACTGACGAAATATTCAACATGTTTGATGTACCTACTATATATTTGCAAAACACATATAAAAAACACTACTAAAGTAAATATTTACCTAAAATCAGATTTTAACAACCACAAACCAACATTAATAGACCAATCAGGCGAGCGTACATACAAAATATTAAAACTCCGTCGATAAGCACAAGCTTTGGACAAAGACACCACAAACGACACACAGTAAGATTTTTAATAAATTAACAGGATTTTTTATCAGTAAGTTTTTTCTCCATGCAGCGTTTCCGAAATTGGAGATGCTATAATCCCACGGCTCCGAACACTGTAACAAAGAAAATATTAAAAAATGGCTAGGCCTTGCCTTTATGCACAGGTATACCTCCGGTCCTGACCGGAAGTTAAATGTTAGTGAAAAAGCGTAGGTACTATTAAATATTATTATTATTGTAGCCATTTCCTGTATATATGCAAATCAATTGTATTACTATTCTACGAGTATAATTCTGTTCCGATGTTATCTTGGTAACTGGTGTCAGTGGTAACCATTCCAACATTGATGACAGATAACTCTCTTGTAGCTAGTGATAGGTAAATTCCCGGGAATTTATTTTTGTGGAATATTTCCGGGAAAATTTCCGAAATAGAGAATATTGTAGGAATTTTCATGTAAATGGCGAAATCACTTTATGGTTGTCTCCTACGGCGAAATTTAATGTTATTTACAATGTATTATGTTGATTAGAGCATGCTGAGGTTAGAACATTAATCTTTTTTGAAAAATATCGAACGGTACCGAATATATTATAAGCCGTCAAAATGTTGATATTTGCTACCGGCCGATAAGCGTGTGGTGTCAAGATACATCAATTGAAAGGGACAGCAGTATTGCAGCACTGCCATTCGAATTATGAATTTTGTACTGAATTGTGTCTAATGACTTCACGAGGGACACGATTTTGAAAACTCATAGCTTCATCATTTTTGGGTACATTGAAAAACTAAACTTACCGTCGTTATTAACATTTTAAATATAATACATTTTCATCAAAAAGACAACATCATTCAGAATAACTCTAGTAAAAAATTCCCTACTTTGGGGAATTCATTTCAGGAATATTCCCGGATCCACATCACAACTTGTAGCACATTTATGATATTGCATTATTCACATTAAAATGGACACAGTTCTGACGGTGTGACGTGGTCAATTTAATGCATTTATCCATCGATTTCAAAATCACTAGATATACTAGAATTAATTTCACTTTTTATTGCAAAATTCATAAATTGTTCCCATACCACCTAGCACCACATGCATGTAACAGTAAAAATAATTAATTATAAGGGGACCCTGGTGAAAATTTAAAAAATATATTTATTTACCCTTTTAATGACATTGAAAAACTGTGTGGATGATCATGAGAAGTGGATATTTGAAATATCAATTGGGAATTCTAAGAATTAAAAAAGATATTATTTCATAAAAATAAACTTTGATTCTGAATGCCTGTATAAGTTGTATTGAATTGTAAGTATGAGTAACAGAACATATCCAGTCAAAATTTATCACCATACTAGCAAGCCACAGCCGATTACATATGGAGTTCCACAAGGAAGCATACTAGGGCCCGTTCTTTTCGTATTTCTATTTACTATTTACATAAATGATATATATATGCATTATGAAAATAGACTGATAAATTGTTAGATATGCGGACGATACAGTTTTACTATTCATGTCGAAAGATTGGACTGAAGTTTACAATATATCTACAATTAATTAGAGGAATTAGGAACGCGGGTGAATACGTAGTTAAACATAAACTTACTTACACTAAACATATCGAAAACAAAATTCACAACGTACAGTGTAAATACAGAGGACAGCCAGAAAATAAGACAAACAGCATAAGAACGCATCATAGACACCAATATCTGCGATTGCCCTACTCTAGAAAAAACTGACCAAATAAAATATCAAGGAATCATAATAGAGCATAACTTCAGATGGACACATCATATCAAACACATCACAAATAAACTCCTCAAAACAATATATTATATGTACTAGACATACGCCAAATATACATACAAATAGTACATTTTTGTCCAAAAAACTAAATTTTAACTAACAAATATAGACCAGTTAGACAAGCATATAAACAAAACATAAAAACTCCGTCCATAAACACTAAAATAAAAATAATAAAAAACAAAATTTCAACTAACACAAACTAACAAATATAGACCAGTTAGACAAGCATATAAATAAAACATAAAAACTCCATCGATAAACACAAGCTTTGGACAAATACTATTAACAGTTCTAATTTTTTTTAAATTTTCAATATTAAAAACGGTATCTGAAAGAAAATATAAATATACTACTGACATTTAAGTTATATAGGAGGTGAATATTAGTAGTAAGATCAGGTATGTATAATGATAAAATTATGTGTCTTTTTTCATGTGGTATAGATCAATCTCTTGTGTTGTATTTCAAACAGCGCACTCAATTACAACTCCAATCTTACTTATCTGGCATAAATTAATACATCATGCCCCTCTATCGGTGTCCTGTCACGCGGCTGCCAATTTGAGAATGTGTCAGTTACCAAATGTCAGTTTTACGTTTGATAATAATCTGTCAGTTGACCAATTTGTCAGATTATGTCGTAATCCTGCCGCAAAATGACATTATTTCGATCATAAATGCATCCCAAGTTAACCCATTCTGAACTTCTAAATGTCAATAATTTATTATTATTTCGAAGTACCAACGACAATTATTAGGTTCAATTTTTTTATAATAATATTTTATGCAATTCAATCTCGATTTTTTGAATTGTATTTTTATTTTAGTCGTTTAAAACAGGAAATGTTTTTATTCAGAGTAGATTACTTTTTGGTATAGTACATTCTGGTAGGTAAATATGTATATTTTTTACTCTAATTTTATTTAACCGCTCTCTTATTAGCAGAGTACATCTGATGATCGCTTTCATCAATCAAAACTGAGCGAATACATAGTAAATAAAAGATTAAGCTTCTATCTCTATTGGACTTAGAAAAAAATACTTAATACTCAATTTTATTTCCCCGACATTTTTAACCAAGCTTTCGCAAAATGTACTTATTAAAGTAAAACATTCAAATATTTAAAAAATAATTATGAGCAATAATTAGTCGCCTGAAATATCAATACAAATCGAAAATATCTCCCGAGTAAAAAAATACTTGTTTTCCTTTATGCAATGCATAAAACCTTGTCTTATAAACATTAGTTTATCATTAAAAACAAACAAATATTTATTTAACAGAAATTATAATTAGTAATGCACTCATTGTAAAAGCATGTTTTATTTTACAATTGTGGAATGTTTAAATTATAACTTCATTTATCGCACATTGTTAAATAACGTAGCGTTATGACTTCACTTTCAGTGGGGCCAACCAAAACCTCCTAGATCACAAGGCCGGGACACTCATTAGGAGGCTTGCTTGATTCATTGTCCCGGCCTTGTGATCTAGGAGGTTTTGGGCCAACACGCAAAAAACTTTAAGAGTCATTGCGAGGTTCAACGTTTCGCTTCAAATTTTAAAGTTAGATCTCCAAAATTTTGAAATATCGAATTCTTTCTCTTCAGGCCTCTGACATATTCTGTCGGAGTGTTTCCACTTTGCAATAAAATCCAAATTAATGGAATATTTCTGAATGTATACAAAAACGAAAAAAGTTTTTGAAAGGTGATGAATACGCTTTCATATTTGATTATTAGAAATAAACAGATTCAAATTTTTAATGCAAACTTGAGAAGAATTAAAAAGGCTCACTCTACGTTTTTTTGTACCAAAAATTACTGAGGACGAAAAAATATTTATTATTAAAATATTATTGTCACTTCACCCGTGTACATTTTAATTCTTCTGTGATTAACTTCTAGATTAGAATATAGAGCGTGTTGTTTTCTCGTTCTAACATCGTTTAGATCATATTTCTCACCATTACAGCAAGGGAGACAGAACGATTTCTATGAGAACATATTATTTATTTATGAGTTGTTCCCGAGAGCGAACAAATTAGCCTAAGGGGTTATGGCCTAGATATTATAATTTAAAATACAAATAAATAGAATATCTCACATCCGTAGGTACTAGATTTTTTTTTTAATTTTCTTTTTGTTTGGGTATTTTTGTCTAATATCAAAAAAAATATATTTGAAAAATACCGCGCAGCCACATATGACAGCACTGATTTATTCCGATAGCCAATTGCTTGTAGAGGTTAAGGTCAATAACCCCGATGAAAGGCCATGGGGTGGGATTGGTGAAATAGGGGGGTGGCAGCAGAAGAGGATGGGGGCTTGGGTTCACCAGGGTCGTTGGCAGAGCTGCAGGTGGAGTGGGTGGGGGAGATCAGGAATAGAAAAGAGAAAAATAAGTTTCAGAGTGAATAAACTCTCATCGCCCTGGTGAAATTTAATTGTTACTTAAGATATCTTTAGCTATGTTTCTTGATCAGATATATGAATAGCCAGGTACTTCTTAGTCTTCATATCTTAGACTTACTCTTCTTTTTATCCTACCCACTTCTTTTAATCTCTCAACTTTTCTCAAGTGGAGATTCCATAATTCTATGAATATAGGGCTGCGACTTAATAAAAAATTACTTTTTTTTTAATTCGTCAATTCTTCTGACAATCCATCAATATTAATCAAAATACAATATTGAAAGTTCTGGATTGTTGAACATGTACAGGTGATTAAGTATACACGTTGTCCGGAAACTAGTGGTAAAAGCGGGAATCCAGCGAATCTATATCACATAGAGAACCCAAAAAAAAAAATTAAGTACTGTATTATTGAACATGTGCGGGTGACTAAGTTTTTTTTTATAGTGAATACCTCACAAGAGTCCCAACTGCTCCCGTCTGGAGCCAGTGAGACTATGGCATCCCCAACTGGGGGATGTTGTGAGGCTGAAGGTAAGTGGGGAAGGGAAAGAGGAAGGTGGGGAAGTACCTGGCTATTCAGATCTAGTCACTAAACACGGCTAAAGCCATTTGGAGCAACGTTTCAATTCTGAATGGTGGTCTTACACCAGGGCGATACTGGTATTATCTTCCACTCTGGAACGTGCCGCAAATATACTATATATTATTTTAATTAATTAATTGTGAAATAACACAAATTAATCAAATAAAATTTATTTGCGCACGCCGGGTTCGAACCCGCGACCTTCGGAATGGCAGTCCAATGCGTTACCACTGGACTATGCCGGCCGTCAAAGTATACGCTTTGTCTTGAAATCAGTGGTAAAAGCGGGAATATAGTGAATCTACTTCAGGAACCCAAAAAACTCTATTATTTGATTTTAAATTCGTTTCGGTTTTTTCTCTGCAAATAAAAGATAATGGAACCGTATAATATACTCATCAACACATTTTAAGCCCTGCATTTGAAGTGTGCATGCACGATACGAAGCACTGCAATTGCAGTGTCTACCCAATGCATTCATTTTGCCTTCGGATGTTACCTCTTCTATATTAGTTAAAGACAGATATAAAAATGTCCTTTGTCAAGAATGGTATTGCCTACAAGTTAGCTCTATCAAAAATACATATTTTTTTTATTTACTGAAGTTTCTTCTCGAATCCTGCAGGGATAATAAACAGCTGATGGCACTTATATTTTTTCTAATTTGATCAAAAAATTACGACAGTCCAAAATGGATTTTCTCGAAAATGAAAACTCAAAACAAATTTTACCACAAAATAGATTAATTAATTATATTCGATTTTATCAATCGATCAAAAATTAATATTGTTGTAGATTCACCGTTTTCCTGCTTGTAATTCTAGTTTACTGCTTGTAATTCTAGTTTACTGCTTGTAATTCTAGTTTCTTGCTTGTAATTCTAGTTTACTGCTTGTAATTCTAGTTTCTTGCTTGTAATTCTAGTTTACTGCTTGTAATTCTAGTTTCTTGATTGTAATTCTAGTTTCCTGCTTGTAGTTCTAGTTTCCTGCTTGTAATTCTAGTTTCCGGATACCATGTATGAGTATAGAAAAGTTTTGTAAATTCTCCGGATTATCATGCGCCGATGTTTTCAACTTTACATTAAAATTTTCGAGATTCTTTCGAAGTACATACAGGTGTTAAGGGACGTCCATGACTTATGTTAACCAGTGATTCCTGCCATTATTTGGAGTAAAAAATGTAAATGAAATTTTGGACTCCGGTGAATTTTTTCAACTAAAAACTTCAGTAGAACAACTAGGGTAGATGCGAGGCGTTTGGCGATATGTGGAGCTTTTTTTAAAAAAATGGTTGTTGTTTTAAAAAAACCACAAAAAAGTCAGCGGATACCGAAATTTCACTCCCGTTTTTTGCACCAAATAATGTCAGGAATCACTGGTTGAAGTCAATTACGTTAAACCCCGGATATATTTCCACAAGGTTTAACTGCCTTACCAAGTTGGGAGGTACTGCACTATGAGGGGTTGAGGAATGACAAGGGGCAGAAGGCGGTAGGAGGCGGGTGCTGGCGTTCCGACAGGTTACTCCATTCCCATTCCGAAAACAGACTATAATATTTAATGCATGGATCTAATTCCCTTACTATTTTAGGGAAGTTTATTTGTGGTTTTCTGTAAACAGGGTTTTTTTAAGAACACTTGTCTTAATAATAATAAATATATAGGTAAACCAAAAACACAAATCTGTGTCGATTTATTGGTTTCTTAAACTGAGTATTAAATAATAATGTGAATTCTTGATAAAATTAAAAATGAATTCTCTCTCTAAAAATAATCACACTGACGGTTGACATTTTTCTAGCCTGATCATTTTAAGAAATAGATGTTATTAGATATGGCTAATTTACTAATAAATTAAGTAATTTTTTCTGGCTTTCTAAATAAGATTGAGTAATATTGATCACAAGTCGACCGATAAACATCGTTGATTTTTCAATTATTTAATAACAATAATATTGTAATCAATTAACGTAAAATTTTGATATTATGCAAACAATGCGTTAAGTATTAAGAAGGTACGTAGTGTTAATTTTCCTCATAATTCCATTACATGTTAACAATTAAACATGTTGTATTAGTTTGGTACAAATGGGAATTGATGAGTGGAACAGTCATAGAGTTCATGGAAAAACCCATGACAATGTCAATTTGTTTAAATGGGAAAGCCGGCGTTAAACCTTAATTTGCTTGATTTTAAATTGTTAATAACCTAAAACCGTTGCGAATTGTTACAAATTGGGACACTAATTAAAACGGTAATGTAGGTACCTATGTTCCTGCCCCGGTTTCAGTCATATTGACCAAACATTATTCTTAGATTTTATTTGTATAAATTCACAAGATATTTTTTTATTGTACACGTAGGTTAATGAACGGAGATTTTGTCAAAATTTGTTTAATTAGTCGCTATTATATATTATATTTTTAAAAATAATTGCCAGACAAATTCCAAACTACCTGAAGCCAGTGGAACGATGGCATCTCCATATATAAGATGTCCAGAAACTCATGGTACAACCAGGAAACTTGTTTCCGGACACCCTGTGTATCGTAAAACTGAAGGCAGTAGGGAGGGTTTAGTCTTATGCCACATTGTTTTAAATCAATAAGTTTCTTGAAATGGAAGTTATTTAACTATGTTTGGTGATCATTTTGAATAGCCAGACATTGCTTAACGTTTCTGTTCTCGTTATTTCCTAACTCACTTTATTCAGTATTTTTTTTAATTCTTCAAATTGAGCGTCTGCTTGTATTATTGCTTCAAAAAAATAAGTCTCTTGGGAGGACCAATAAATACAAATTTATTTCACCTTAAGTTTGCACTGCCATTATTCATTGTAAAAAATTGTCCAGCCCGAACTATCAAAATTGAATGCATTCATTTCAATTCAAATTTATTGGGGGCTGTCTGTTGCACTGTCTCAGTTGATTCATAACCAGATGCATTTTCATTGCACTTGTGAGATTCGTCATGGTAATGAATGCACATTGTGTTGAATGTGGAGGGCCATGGGGTCAGGTTTTAACACCGCGGAATTAAGCCGGAGCCACCGGGCACGTCTCACAACAAACTTCAAAGAAGACGGTTTATGTAGGGTGGAGTGTTAGATTATAGAAATGCAGAATACGAAGCCGAACGATTAAATCATAGGATAAAGTTAATTAAATTCAATGTACCTGCGCGTTCAACACGCTCTTGTGTCCTGTTCAGGGTTGATCAAAGCAAAAAGAACTCGAAGCAGAATTCTTGCCTGAACAGACTATGCAATGATTACAATTGCGTATTATCCAAGGTTGATATTTTCAGTTGCGAACTTACCAAATAAAAGAGGTCCATAAAATAATATTTCTCTGATGGTTTGTGAGTAATGTTTATGTCTCTATTGTTTATTTCTCTATTGTGTTTTGATTTATATCTACGAACTCTATCCATGGCTATAAATGCATTATTTTGTAAATTTTTCGTTTTATATAATCTTTTGATTTGTATAATTTTTTTAATTCATATTCCTTTCTCACAAATTTAAATAACTTATTCCATATTATGCTTTCTCAGTTAAAGTCACAAGGACATTATCAGTTTGTCATTTAATCAGTTTGTACTTATGTACAAACTGATTAAATATAAACTGTCAATTTCCCGAAAATGAATAAATAAATAAAATAAAATAAATTAAAACAATAAACTTTGTCAACACTGTTTAATAAAAAAAACTATCACCGTGTTTCAAAACAAAGGGTTTCTTCACAACTCGAGCGATTTTTGACAAATTATGCCAAGTTTGCAAAACGTTTTGAGCGACCGCTGGCCGAAATATGCCAAATTTATAAAACCTTAAAATATAGACTTTACAGTGAAATCTAAGTGGATTAATTGGCTTTAAACCAAGTTAGCAGTTTCATGTGTTTCCATTTTAATATTTTGAGGGTTGATGTTAGTTAAATAATAGTGTAAAAGTACACACATTTCATCAGGGTACAGATTATACTGATAATGAAGACTGAATGAATAAGCATAGACAAATAAGAACCTATAGACAAAAATAACAACAGTAAATTAATTAAATTATTTGAAAATAATTGTTGTATTAAGGTGTGAAACAACAACTGTTATGAAAACAACATAGTTTGTCTATAATCCTAAGTGTCTTATAAATCGTATATAATATATCTAGCATGTCTTAATTTTAAGTATACTTTGTATCCTGGTGAAGAAACCTTTGGTTTTGAAACATTTTGATATTTTTTTTATTAAATAGTGGTTTAAACAAAGTTTATTATTTTCATTTGACTAAAATTATGCCTCAAAGTGAATGTGCATTTTTTAAGAAAATAATTATAAAAAAAATATATTGTATAATTATATAACCCTGATGGAGGTTCAAGGTGAATTGAAACCGGTTCGTTTTATATATTGAAAATATATACAATAAAGTGGTGTTTAAAACAAAGTTATTTTATTATTATAATCATGTATACCCACAAAGTGTTTGCTACATGTCAAAAATTATATATTCAGCGGATTGAATTCAAACACTCGTTTTTCTTAAGAATTGAAAAATATGGAACAAACATTATGACCTCCTTGTTTTATGTTTTTACTTTACATAATATTATGTATACAATCACAAAGTTTAATAGAAATATCAAAGCTCCATAGTTAATGATGTACCTAAGCTAAAAATTATTGCGTTGGCTTAGAAAGTCCATATTAGTAAATCTGCTCAAATTTAATGACGCCAGAGCTCAACTTTCGTTTTTTTTTACTGCTTCACGCGCAAATTTCTGCTTTGTTGATATGTTTGTTAATTTATCTAATGAGTGAAGACAGAATCCTTCAGTTATTTGGAAACCTTTATGACATATGCACGAATCTGAAATAACTCTATTCTAAAAGGTTCTCTCCCATTGTTAGAAAACGATGAAGCATCACAGGATACTGGTCTTCACGCCATTAACTCGAAGAGGTAGGCAGAGAGATCTCCACACAACTCTGTCCCGCACACAATACTTGTTTCATTCACATGACTCTTCTGTTATTCTGACTCTTGACATGAGTAAGTGGCGGCTCGTGACTTTTGGGTGTACTAGAGTGCTAGTATTCTTAAAAATGGCATTTCTTAGGTTTTTGCAGCTGAAAACGATTTTTTTTCTTCTAAAAACCGATTTTTTTTTGTATGAAGATCTTCAGGTAATTTCAGATAAGCCGTGCACGGATTTCCTGAAAAACTTCATACAAAATATCAATTTTTCGAAAAAAAAATAAAAAATCGTTTTCAGCTACAACAACATCAATAACGCAATTTTTTTGTTATATTTGCAGTCTAGATACCCAAAAGTAACGAGCCGCCTTTGTCAGACACATGACCCGACTCAAGCATTTAATTCCACTTGATCGAGCCATGTTTTCCTCGTACTCTAACTAAAACCTCTGTCATCGGGCATCCCAAGTGGCTCGCTAGGTTTGGTGATTTAGCAGGGGTGGCCGGGTTCATCAGGGATCGATTCATTCATCCGTCACTCCTGGACAAACTGAACCCCAGACTCCTACCCTTCCTTACCAGAACTTTCTCTTCTTTTTTAAAATATCCCTTACACAGCATCCCCAAATATGACATAGACCCGAAGGAAAATAAGTTAAGACACTTCCAAGAAAATTTATATCAATCAAATCCATTTACACATCATCATTTCCAAGGAACGCAATGTCTCTAGTTCTTTTCTCGTTGCTGTCGAAGTCAATGAGGAAAAGCATAACGGAATACCATGAAAATATTAGATCGTCTCGCCCGGCGTTTTGCCTCATTAGATGGACTTATGAAATTCCAAGATGTCCGCCCAAAGTGCCGCTAGATTTACAATTAAGATTGTGGAACAGCAAAGTCGCTAACTGTTGGAAATGCGCCCAGGGAATTAACGAGGATTAAAGCGTCCACCGAAAGAGTTCATTTGTAAGGTGTTGCTAATCTTTTCGTCATTATCCATGAACATAATAGTGAGTTTTTCTTTTATGTATTCAATAATATTATTATTAAATGTACAATTTTTTTATTTATTTATAAACTCATTCTGCTGTGTAGTTATTATTACGCGTGACAGCTGCTTTGCCCTTTGAAGGCATTATCAAACTGTTAACCCTCTGACCCTCTGAAAAAACCTTCAGATGGCGAAATAGCTACACGCGTAATAATAGTTACACTCAAGAACTTGCTTATATATAAATAAAAATAAAAAAATATAATAATAATATACAATATATTTAAAAAATAGTTCTACAAGTTAAACTTGATAACAGTATAAAAATAAAACATAATAGTGTTTTAAAATTACATACTTGTTTCAATATTCAATACTAACCATAAAAATATGAATATTAGTAGACCTGCCCTAAGTGATTAAAAGCGTATTATCCCCACTCCCCATACCGGTTCCATTGAGCCGGCTGGGCTCGCATATGGCCTCAAGTGAAATTTGAAAACGTGACGTCATCATTCTTGTGCGAACTATGGTCGAGGCATCATCGGTTCATTTTACGAAATAACACGGCAAAATGTTGACTTGTGATATGAAAACTTGTAAAAATAGATGTGAAAAAGAGAATAAACCCAATTGTCGTATTACATTCCATAAGTAAGCATTATTTTACTTTATTTTAAGCTTATTCACACCGTATTATATGGATCAGTTTTAGAAACATATACTATCACATCACAATGTAGCGATTCTCAAGTGTGCTCATCGTTGTTTACTGGGGTAAGTAAATTATGAGACATTTGTAAAAGTGTCTTAACTAAATACTCTGAAACTAACTACGACTCTGAAAATAGAAGCTGCCTTACTTTGCCGAATTTGGACTTCGCAAATTAGTTCATAACGTGGCGAGTAATTTGCGCTCCCATGTAGAAATGTCTATTCATTCAAAAGCAGATTTTACTTTTAAGAACTAAATGGTGATATCATAATGCGAGATGCCTATTTACTGTCAGATTGATTTATTGACGAATCACAGTCAGCCTTACTCCCTTCGTTCTTCAACAGTTGATTTTACCCCTCGCCATTATCTTCTCGTCTATTAATTCCTATGTCTGTGATACTAACGGACCACGCAATGCTTCGTCCTTCTCGGGCGACTTCGACTTATTCCATCACTCACTAATGTATACCATAATTTTACTGTTAAAAAACTACATTACATCGACATTAATTCGACTATAAGTATTCCTCGGGCATCCCCGCCTTCTTCTACCATTCAAACCAAAACTCCATTAACACTCCTGGCACTAATAAGAAAAATCATTGAAAAGATTTAAGATTTCTAACAAACGAACATTTACATTTTTATTAATTAAATATAGACCGTGACCTATGCCTCTATGCATTTTAACTATGAAGCAGAATTTCTGCAATAGCTGCAGCAACAAATCCCCTCGAACGATGAGACATGAAATTTTAATTTCTTTATCTATTTAAAATTAAGTATTTAGTCAATCTAGGTCAACGTATCTGTTTTAACATTAAGCAAATTATTTTCCTTTGCGATCTATAGAGCTTTGAAATATTTTTTTAACTAAATTTCCGTTTTATTAAAATAAGACGTTATTACGTGTTTTTTTATAAGACAACGAGGAACTGCGAGTAGCAACTATGTTTTGTATAAACCTTGCCCTATTATCGTTTTCCGTACAACGTTTATACCTGCATACGATAAACACTTAATTACAGTTGGCCGGTCGTCCCACGGGTCGGTAACCAATCAACATGAACCGAATGCTGCAAGACCGTAACCTTGCTACAGCGGACTTAATTTTCTGCGGAGGGTCTTGCAGTATTCGGTTTACATCGATTAGTTACCGAGCCGTGGGACGTCGGGCTTACTTATAATATTTAATCGAACCCACTGGCGTGCAGTAGTTTTTTTTATGATTTTTTCAAAGAGACAAGGTTTGGGTTTATGTCATTAAATGCAAATTTATTAAAGTCCCCCTCCAATATTTCTTACTTTAAAAAAAAATAAAATTAGTGTATACAAGAAACTTTCCCGAAAAAACATCGAAAATTAGTTACGAATTTAACTGTTTTAAAAAAATCTAAACAGAGACAGGATGGTTTCTGTTAATTTTATTGAAACAAAATGTAATAATACATCAATTTATTTTTTGCTATAGTGCAGAAAAATCAGTTTGAAAACACAAAGTATGTTTGTCTTTGAACAGTTCCGAGTTATAGTTTATTCCCATCATAAATACACGCTGCACGTCACTGGCGAATATGTAGTTAATTATCTAATACTTACTTACATACCTCAGTCGCATGCTATAATAATTTTGGTATTTAGCCTAAATACACGAATACCTAGAAATTCGTAGATCTGTGAAAAACCTGCTTCATTGTATTATCAAGTAATTATGCATTATTGATTAGGCCGACCACTTGAACAAACCATTACTCAGTAATTAATTACCAATAGGTGGTAATTATTATTATAATTATTACTTCTCTACATTTTATTTAGATCAAAAATAAATTGATGATTCATCGGTAATCCACAAGTAATATCATTTTGGTCTCCGTGATTTAAGATAGCGTAGTTTTGGTTTTGGATTTTTTTTCGAATTAGGGATTACTATATAAAAAGTATGTCTTGTTTATTGGGGGTCATATTCTATCAAAATTTCGTACTTGAACCTAACTTAGAAATGTGTCTTTTATGTGAATGAGGCCTGCATAACAGCCCGGAGCCAGTAAGACTAAAGGGAATGGGGAACATAATGATATAGGGAGATGAAGGTTGAGAAGTGCTTGCATATCACATCCAGTCAATATGTCATTTCTAAATTATGGTTTTTCACCAAGATGATACTTACAGTATCTATCACTCTAGAAGATATTCCGCTATGATAAACTATGAAACTATGTTTCAGAATAAGGTTTTATTGTGAAAGTAAAAGTAAGGAACACATACCAATGGTGTTGCACCCTTTCAACAAAATAACATAATAAAACACTTTTCAATTTTACTAAAATGAATAGGTATTTCAGTTATCATTTAAAAATGTTTAACTGAGTTCAGTGAAGTTAAAAATAAAATTTAGTCTCACGAGAAATGAATAAGACACAAAACCTCTCGTTGTATGGTCTTCCCGCTTTAATTGTTTCATTTGAACCACTTTCCTTTGTTTGAAGTCTGCGGTCCTACGACTTAATTAAAAGCAAACAAAATGTCTTGGCCCTACTTAAAAATAGAATTGGGCCATGGAGGAAAATAACTTTCACTTTTTCGATTGGATCAACTTAACTTTGAGATCACTGATGAAATACACAGACAGAAGTGTTGTGAGGTAGGGTGTGTCGAAAAATTTTTTTGGAGAAATTTAAAAATTCATATTGGTAAAAAGTTGTCTCTATGCACAACAAACAGATGCCCAATTGAAAAATGCAAAAAAATCTTAATTTTTTAAATATTTTTGAATGAAGGAAAATGTGATTTTTAGTCGAAAAATTGAAACATAAGTGTGAAATATAATTTTGTAAGGTTTTCGTTTCCCGCACTTTTTGTTTAAAACCGCATAATTTTCACAAAAATTGCTTTTTTTTTCAAATTAGTGTCAATGGATCGACAAAACTATCACAATCTAACAATTGTTTTTTTTTTCTTATCAAGTGACAAACTACACTATCTAAAAAAATATTATTTTTGAATTAAATTTTTTTTTTGAGGAAAATTATAAACTTTAGAATTCTTGCAGGAGACCTAAATGTTTTTCAATTTAGCAACTTTTTGGTATGCGGGTCCATAGAGTCAACTTTTTATCGACTTGAAATATTGAATTTGAAAAAAAAGTTTTTTACCGATCTGTAAGCCTGAAGTAAGCTCAATTTTATTTTACTTATTACTAATTTTATTACTCAGTGGAAGAGCAGCGCTCCGGCAAGGCTAAGGTCCTGTGTTCGATTCCTAGATGCGACGGTATCTTGTTCTGATTTTTCAATTTCAAATTTTCGTTTGACATATTAATTACATTTTTAATTAAATTATTCCGAAATAAAAAAATAAAAATGACATCATAATTTTTCATAAATTATCACTTCGTTCTTTTCTTCATTATATAGTTTCGTAGACTGAAATTCATATTTCTCTGTCCGTAAGATGTATTGAAACTGGAAATGACCAGTATATTTTGGACAGTATTCAGATATGTTTTATTTACTAATTTCGAGTATGTTGTGGAGCTAAAGGAAGTGGAACGGGGAGGAGATGGCAAAGAGGAAGTTTGAAAAACATCTGGCTCTTTAAATCTGGTCACCCCGTCAGCACCGCACTGATTTGGTTCCTCATATGGAGCATTGTATGCTTGACAATACCTTAGATTATTATTTGTTGTATTTTTTAACTCTGATGTCGTTTTTATATTTTTAGGACTCAAGGGATTTACCTTTTATGAGTGAGGAAAAAGCCTAACGCACAAATTATAAACATAAAAATATGAATATATCCCTGACCAAGCAAGATAACCGAAGCTGGGTCTGTCACTATTTTTAAGGTGTTTGTCGTGGTAATAAGGATTGAAAGTTAGCAGAAAAAAAGATATCGTTGGGAACATCCTTTATAAGCGATATCCAAAATACGGGAATATTTTTTTTCTTCATGCTGCTCAGGAAGAACGTTGCTATTGAAAGGGTTAAATCGTTTAGATTCTAAATTGTAGAATTTAATTTCAGAGATCCTGAGAATATTTTCCACTTTGGATTCTATCTACGAGTATTTGAATATAATATTTTTGTAGTTTTATAAATCTTTTTATTTCGGAAATATTATTTCGTTTGTTAATGAAATTGTTCGCGTTCAATGAACTCAAACTTGCTTAAAACTTAAGTACCATTTACCAAATTAATACTGATTGTCAATAAAGAGGGTAGGTAGCTACCTACCTATAATCAGTTTTTTTAAATAATTATTTTATGTTTAAAATATATATTTCTTTTGTCAAATTTTTTGACAGATTTCGTGATTGACAAGTCACAAGTTTTCTTTCGAAATGTAAATTTATGATCGTCTGTCTAAAGAAAATTGACAATATTTGGTTTTGAAAGGAATTATCCTGAAGCCAATATTTTATAAATACATTCAGCTTAACAAATACTACGATTATAGTATCCCGTGATTTTTCACGGGTCTGTGCTAATATAATATAGTAGTGGTTGTAATAGTGGCATGTTATTGTGCAAGCTAGTAAAGGCGAAAACTGCCTCATCACTACGAAACGATGGCCTACCGCTAATCGTCCTTGCTAAGCTGTGAGAGGATTCGCAATTATTATTGTTGTTATTAACGATTGACCTTTCAGCGGTTATTAATAGCCATAAATCATTAAATTATATGTGACTGGATGGTATACGGCGATGATTCTTGACTAATCTGAACTTTACATTGCATAAATTCAAAGGTTTGCTTAGGAAGATGTTTCTCTGACATGATGATTGTTGATATTCAACATTCGCTCTTAATGTCAATTTCCAATTATTTAAAACTTTTTGATTAACTTGTCTTTGTTTTGGTTAACTCCTGAGATGAACTCCTAAAACTCTTCCTATCTCTTTTTATGTTACGGGTAGATATATGATTTAAAGGGTGTTGGAAAAAGATAACACCACGCTTTATATTTTCAATTCAAAAGTTTACTATAGACATTACCGTTTTTTTCTTCAATAATTCTAAGAAGCAACTCTCCCCAAACCGGTTTTAATTATTAATTGACTAGCTGACATGTACCGGCGTTGCCCGGATTTATGAATGGTTCGGAGTAATGTTTTGAGGTTATCAATTCTAGTGTACCTGAAAAATGGGTCTATTTTTAAGGTGGAAAAATATAACAATTAATTAAAAATGTTTTTGTTTCACTTGATCGTGCTACGTCTTCCTCGAGCGTCCCCGACTTCTAACATTCAAACCACTGTCTAAACACAGAGTTAAATTTTCAGCGAAATCGGTCCAGTAGTTTTTGAGTCTATAGGGGACAAACAAACAAACATTTTTTTAGATATATAGATAGATATAAATTTTAAAAATTATAATTTGGAAGTGTTGAAAATTTTCAAATTCTTAGATAACGTATACAAATATACATAGCAGAATATTTGTTTAACTGCAACACCAATAAAACTCCAGTTGTGAGCTCTGGTATCATGTAATTCTGCTTTTCTTATTTTGAGATAGTAACTTCACATCCATTATGAACTATTATAGAACGTTGAAATGTCGACAAAACACTGTATTGTTTTTTTATATTATTTTTATAGATGAGAACGATCTACCTCGTGGTCTCTGTCACAAATAAAGTGTTTGCTTCATGTTTTTCAATCAATAAATGATGTATTGTTGTTATTAGTTTTAAAATGATAATATGTATTATTTGATTCAATAATTTAATATGATTGATATACGGGTAAAATTGTGATAAATTTATGTCGTTTAAATTATTGTACGGAGAAAACTAAAACCTTTTCAAACAAAAGATAACGCGCAATTTTTTACATGTTATTTGTCGAAGTAAAATATTGTGAATGCATTATAATATGAATATGTATGTCCCTATGTAATTTGCGTGTGCAGTTGGTGAAAGTTGCCACTACTTGTCAATTACTACGCCGAAGGCTGTTTTGCGGTATCGTAATAAATATTTTGATATCTATCATGATAGACGAGTTATCTATCATGATACACGAGTTTGCATATTTCTTTGTCAGATTACAATCTCGTCAACTAGTGGTCCGTGGGAACCAGATTTTATTGTTTGATAATCCAGTTTTTTTTTCTTCCTGACCCAAAGGTATGAAGGTGTTATGTAATTCTGGTATTTTTTTAATACTTATTGAACACACTAATTTTCGTGAAATTGTAACGTAATGTTTTTCAAAATTTTAACGGTTTTTTATATGAATATCGCACGAGACTGCCAACTGCTCCCAACCACTTAGAGCCATTGAGGTATGTTGTGATGCTGAAGGTATCTGGGATTGGAAGGAGATGGGGAAGAGGATGGTGGGAAAGTACCTGGCTATTCAGATATAATCATTAAACACAGGTAAAATCATTTCAAGCAACATTTTAATTCTGAATGGTGGTCTTACACCAGGGTGATACTGAGAGTATTCTCCACACTGAAACGTGCCGCAAATATACCTTATATTATTCAAATTAATAAATTATGAAATAATAAATTTACTTGCGCACCCCGGGATATGAACCCATGACCTTTGGCTTGCTAGTTGAGTGCCTTTCCCTTCGACCATTAAGGCCGTCGATTAATTCAAACAAGCGATAAAGTTGGTACCAAATTATTTAATTTTAATAATAATTCAGTACTTGAAATGTTTATTTCTTTTGTTCATATTTTTGGCAGACTTACATCTGAATTGTCATAAATGATTTTTAAAGATAACCAAAGATTTTCATTCGAAAGGTAAATTGATCGTCTCTCATTATTTGTCAAAAATTATTTAATTATATTTTTAAATAAAATTGACAATACATGTCTGTTTTTGATAGGCGATGAATGACCTTGATGCATATATTTTATAAATACTTTCAGCTTCACAATTGCTACAATTATCCTTTGATTTTCACATCACTGTGAATATACATTCAAATTCCAAGTGTTGTCTGTCAATAAATTATTACAAAATAAACTTTAAAAGAGTTTTAAACAAATCTTTTACCATTTTTCTTTATTATGAAGATATCAGTTACATTCGTTAAAAAACGTTTAATCTTTCGAAGGCCTTATCAAACTATTGCTCGCCACATATCTGCATTTGATTTATTTATATTGTGTGCTCATCTGTAAACATCCATTATTATTTCCACACCGTGGTCGGTAAATTTATTTGTATTTTCCTGAAATCTTTTGTTAAAAACTTACACAAATTTTATTTTATTTTAACCTGAGTCTGCAATTATCTGCATAATATTTTGAATACAGTTTTAAAGTAAGGAAAAGATGAGAAGCAAAGTAAAAAAAATATGTGGTAAAAACAATCTCCCAGAGCCCGGTTAGGACTCGAATAGAATGATAAAAGGAAAACAAATTTTCATGTGCTTTTAAAGATTATATAAATATATACTCAATAAAAAGTATTTTTACCGGCCATTCTCGACAAAACTTTCTTCAAAACACAGCAATCGCGCAAAGCAGTAATAATGACAGCTGTCACTTCAAAGCGAGTTCACTACGCGAGTTCACTACTCGAGTTCACTACGCGAGTTCACTACTCGCGTTCACTACTCACTAGTGAGTAGCGAAGTTCTGTTTTGAATCGACCACATCACAGACATAGGAATTAATAGACGAGAAGATAATGGCGAGGGGTAAAATCAACCGTTGAAGAACGAAGGGGGTTAAGCTGACTGTGATTCGTCAATAAATCAATCTGACAGTAAATAGGCATCTCGCATTATAATATCACCATTTAGTTCTTAAAAGTAAAATCTGCTTTTGAATGAATAGACATTTTTACATGGGAGCGCAAATTACTCGCCACGTTATGAACTAATTTGCGAAGTCCAAATTCGGCAAAGTAAGGCAGCTTCTATTTTCAGAGTCGTAGTTAGTTTCAGAGTATTTAGTTAAGACACTTTTACAAATGTTTCATAATTTACTTACCCCAGTAAACAACGATGAGCACACTTGAGAATCGCTACATTGTGATGTGATAGTATATGTTTCTAAAACTGATCCATATAATACGGTGTGAATAAGCTTAAAATAAAGTAAAATAATGCTTACTTATGGAATGTAATACGACAATTGGGTTTATTCTCTTTTTCACATCTATTTTTACAAGTTTTCATATCACAATTCAACATTTTTCCGTGTTATTTCGTAAAATGAACCGATGATGCCTCGACCATAGTTCGCACAAGAATGATGACGTCACGTTTTCAAATTTCACTTGAGCCATACGCGAGCCCAGCCGGCTCCAATGGAACCGGTATGGGGAGTGGGGATAATACGCTTTTAATCACTTAGGGCAGGTCTACTAATATTCATATGTCTATGGACCACATGCTTTTCATCTGTCTGTAAGTTTTTTTGTGTGTTCCGAGTCCGGCCAATCCTATCAATATGTTAACCGTGTTTGATGGTAACTTTTTATTCCATCAAAGCGCTTGAGTGTTGCTACTGTTGTGGGCTGTCAAGTCGGAGTAAGTTTAGGATCGATGGCTTGCTTTAGCTATATTTAGTGACTCGCGTGTTTTTCAGGACTAGATCTGAAGATTCAGTTACTTCTCAACCTTCCCCACACCTCTACTTCTTTCAGTCTTAGTCCATCGTCCCACGGGTCGGTAAGCAATCGACATAAACCGAATGCAGCAAGACCCAGCATCTGCTGCATCCGTGGGACGACGGACTTACTGGCTGTACCTATCACGTAAGTAAAAAAAAAATCAACAACCATTTCGTATATACAGGAAGTATCCCACAATACATTTAAATACAATAATTAAGTATCCACCTAACTTCCTGTTTGATGTCTTAAAATGCAAACCTGTTAAATAATTAGTTTCGTAAATAAATAAATTAACCCTTGTCGGAAATTCAACAGGAAGATAATAGGAGCTAAACTAATTTATGAGAGATGCCTTCCCGGTCTTTGCCCCATACAGATTTCAGGTAAAGCCTTACTGCTTAAAGCCCCGTTATAACCTCTCCCTCTTTCTTGTAAATAGATCATGTAACAGAAAGATAAGCTACAACGAAGATCTCCGTGGCAGGACACATCACGCGATCTGCCCCAGGCAAAGGCTTTAAAATGGGATGTAAACGCATATCCTTGATAGCTCCACTGGAACATCTCGCTTTTTCTCTTTGACGGCTCATGTAACAGAAAGAGAATGTGCAACGGGGCTGTCAGTGGCAGGACAATGCACGATTGGAACAGTTGTTCTTCTTAACTTCCGTTCCTAACCTGTTAACCGCCCCCGGGAGGCGGTTAAATTATATGATTCTTTGGAAACAGGTGCCCTGGTGCACTACCGTTACTACAAATTCACATTGCATTTTCACAGAAGGTAAAACACTAGGGTGTTGTATTGTTATTGAAATCCAGTATTTTTTTTACTTCGCTATTGATATTGTATTTCCACTAGGTTTTGCTTGTACCCAGGGCTAGTCGGCGCCTAGTGCCAGTAAAAACCTCAAGGGCGCTATATTAGATGCACGGAGCAAAATAAGTATGGCTGTTTTTTTTTAAATCATGTTAAAAACATGATGGCAGACCATTTCCTAACAAAATTTCAGTACATTCTAAATACATCGGAACACGTGTTCATGCAGCTGCGCTTATCCTGATAAAAATAATGACGAATTGCGAAAATATTAGATTTTTTTTGATCACGTGTTCCGACATCCTCATTCGTGTTTTACTGATAGTTTGTTAGGAAATCCTGCAGTCCCATTTTTAACAAGAATATAAATAAGTTGACCGTATTTTTAATTATATTAATATGTTTTATTCCATAGTGTGGGGAGATTAGTGCAATCCTGCATGTCCCATATAGATAATTTTTAAGAAATACAAGAGCATATAAAAATTACGTATTTAATTTAACAGATTATCAATATTGTAATGTATCCGTGTGTTATGTTGTTATTTATTTCCTTAGCGCCTTGGCAAGTCAGAACCCGGAGCGGTCTTCTCCAATTGCGCTTGCATAGGACCGGCCCTGCTTCTACTCTACCCAAGCTCTAATAGGCATAAATTTCTATCCTTTATACTTACCTGGCGTAGGAGACCCAGTGATCAATATCCTTTATGCTTTTATGGCGAGAAAGCGAACACTTTGCGGTGTGACATTGTAAATCAAATGCAGTAACTTTGTTTCAACGACACTTTTATTAGGTACGTCTTAAGATACCAGCCAGGTTTCGATCATGCTCGAGCTTTGTCAGTGGCATAAGTCACTATCCAATACTCGAGAATAAAACAACTTTGTAGCTCGGAGAGGAATCTAAATTATACCATATAGTATACTAGCTGGGGTGTACCCGGCGTTGTTGGGGAGTTATCCTAAGGAGATAGATATATATCATGGCGGACATTTATGTAGGGCTATTTAAGTCGTACAATTCCGTAGTACATTATTTTGATGTATCTCATAAGGTTGAGCCAGCTTTAACAATGTAGTGCCCGAAAATATATTTTTACGACTTGATTATAAAACATCGACTTTCCTCTACTTTCTGCAAATATAATATGCATTTATTATATATGTAAACCTTGCGGAAGAAATTTTCTAAATGATAGCGAAAACTATATCAAAATCCGTTGCGTAGTTTAGAAGAACTAAGCGCACAAACAGACAGACGCGGATAGCGACTTTATTTTATACTATTTAGAGAAGTCAAAGAATGAAATTTAGATTATTTTATTTTTTCGATCTCTGGGACAATATCTTCACGTGGTATCTAAATAAACAAATCTCAAAAATGTATTTCAATTACAAATAGACTTTTGTTACTTAATAATAATAATAAAATGATGATAATTTGTGGAAAAGTGTGTGGAAGGGTTTATTTTTTCCTGTGGGGAAGATTTAACCCGGACATAAAGTCGAAAATATATTTGGAAGATTTATATAGCGCCGTTTTTGTGCAAAATCACCTCAAGGGCGCTGTACAAATATATAATACACTTTTCCAATGATCAACTCGAACTAACTAAATATGGAGATAATATACAGTACCATACTTACCTGGTAGGTCACTTGAGATTAACACTTAATTAACATTTACTTATTGTTTATTAGCGAAATTTAGATGCAGGATTTAGGACATAATTGGAATATTTTATATAATTGGACTTTCTCTCAGGAATGGTGTATTTAATTTGGTTCCATGATAACTCAACACAGTGACAATTCAACACACTTTTAAAAAGTGATATACAGTCATTACAAACGATGAAAAAAAATTTTTTTTTTCTAAAGTAACCTAACCTACATAACCCAGTTAATAAAGTTTTTGTTTCATCACTTTCCATGACTTTATATAACTTTTTAAAGATGTGATGAATTATCATTGTGATGATTTATCCGGTTACCATTTAATGGGTAGCTTAAAAAGGTTAGTTTAAAGAAGTTAAAGCGTTGTATAATTTAAATTTGGCAACCGGTGTTACCAAACCAATAACAAAATATTAATAAAATAAAATAATAATTATATTATAAATTAACATTAAAAGTTATATTATAAATTAACTTTTAAATTAAAATTTTAATAAGGTGATGGTAACACAAATTGATGGTTTTTCATTCACCATTCTATTATTATTACTGTTCAAGTATTCTTTTTCTCTGCAATAAAGAGAAAATGAAAAAAATGCAAATACTGCAAAATAAAGCAATGCGAATAATACTTAAGCGCAACATATACACACGGATAAGAGACATGTTAAAGGAGCTGAATATTTTGACGGTGAAGCAAACTGTGTATTTGAATGTACTTATTTTTATACATAAAATTAACATAGGGATGATGTCTAAGGAACTGAAAAGAAAAATAAATTACAATAACGAGATACACGGACACGGGACGAGAAATTCTAAGCAAATTAGATTGCCAACAAGAAAAAAAACAAGCACCCAAAAATCTCTGATGTACCAGGCCTTTCAACTCTATAACAAAATCCCGAAGGAAATTGCTGTGATAGAAAATATTAATAAGTTCAAAAATGAATTAAGAAAATATGTCTATCTCAATTATTAATGTTTCTTTTTTGTGACTTTATTGAAATATTTAAAGAAAGATTATGTTTGCCAAACAATGTACATGTTTATATGTTTATAAAACTATTAGCACACACGAAGATGTGAGCTAACTTAAGATTAATAAAAAAATAAAAATAAAAATTCTGACGCATAACTTTTGTATAATTTTCCAATTTCACATGCCATTTTTAAAAATTATTTCCTAAGCCGACTTAAAATGGAAGAAATTATCAAAAAAGTGTAGTTAGTTACATAGAATTTTTAATTCGGGAGGCGGTTTTAGGTACCGCCACCCCGGAAACCATTTATTGGGTAACCAACATCTCTGCCATAGGTCACCCCAAGTAGTTGCTACGTTTGGTGTTTTGGCAGGGGTGCTCTGGTTCAACGGATTAGGTGTGTTCAGGTTGCGCCTGCGAGGCGAGCCGGATCGGGAGAGATTGGTTTGGGGAGACCCTTTAACCTCTCCAGCTGGTATCTCTTGACCCGCCACCTTGAGCCGCAGCGGAGGGGATAGATCATTCGTTCGTCAATTCTGGACACACTAATCCCTAGATTCCTGCCCACCCCTCATATGTTTTTTCTTCCTAGAACTGCCTTTCCTTAATTTCCCTAAAAAGACCCTCCACGCGGCACCCCCAAATATGACACGAGGGAAATTATTTCCTCAAGGCCTCCTGTGTGGGGTTAATGTAAATAAAAATAAACTAAGCATTATTACATATAAACGAAAACTGATATTTACATAGAGTAGACATTGTACATTTTAACTACATTGTAGGAATTTTATTTTTTATTTTTTATTCATTTATTTATTCATTTTAATTTACACACAGTACAATATATTATATATAAGATATAATTAAAATATTTTGTGATTATTGATTATTGTACCTTATCAGGTCGAAATTATTGGTTCCTAACTAGGCAAATTGCCCGTTCCAAGAAACCAAAAAATATGTGAATGTAAGTGTGTGATTTGTCTATGTCTATAATATATCTCATTAATGTTTTAATTTGTGATGTTTAATCGTTACAATCTTATGATAGAGTCGAACTTGAGCTGTTGTGTGTGTTTCAATTGTGTATGAGCAATAATTAGAATAATGGGAGATATACACGGTGTCCGGAAACTCGTAGTACAAGCGGGAAACTGGAGAATCTACACCACATGGGGAACCCAAAAAAACATAAAATTTTTTGATTTGAGCATTTTCAAAAAAAAAAAAAAAAAAACCAAAAAAAAATATTTTTCGGCTATTTTAGGGTTAAAGTTTTTTCTGGTGTTTTGGGTTGAATAACAGATGTTTTAACCCTGCAGAGCAGAAATATTTTATGATTACACCGGGTTAAATGAAGGGTGATTTCAAAATAATGCTTCAAATCCGAGTTTCTTCATTTGTTTTACTTTCAAATAGTTTTAATTAGTTGGGTACTTTGATCTTCAGTAATAATTTATAAGAATTTGATTAAAAAAAAAAAAAAAAAATCAATTTCAAACTCGATTTACTCGATAACGAAAGCTCAAATAAAAAAAAATATACTACAAAATCGACTCCAAATGTGATGTAGATTCACCAGTTTCCCGCTTGTACTACGAGTTTCCGGACACCCTGTATATATAGTGTGTGATTAGTCTATGTCTATTTATTACGTGACGTTTTTTAACATTTTTTCACATTCTCCTCTGCCCAGTCCAATCAACCATTTAATTATTAGTGGTCCTATGTATGAAATATTACAAGTTTTTATGTTTAATTGTACTCTTCATTCTGATTTAAATCATTTTTTAGCAATCAACATACATGTGTAATTAGTAGTATTTGTCTATTGATTTTAAGAAGAGCAGAAGTTAAATTTAACTAATTGATATTCTGTAATTTTTACTTAAACCGCGTATATAAAGATTTTAATCGCGGTGTGATACTTAACTCTATTTTGACATTTGAACGAATGTTTGAACTTTAATGTTCTTATCAAACCTGACATTTGAGCTAAGTTCTGGCTAAAGAAACAAAACAGATTGAATTGGCATTTATTTTATTATACCTTTATTTATTTTATTAGTTGATAAATCACTTTTGTCACAATCTGTATTCATATATTTAGGAACCATATAAAGACAACCAAAGTATTACTTACGATAATTTTGTTTCACATTCATTTACATTACGAATTACGACAACACTTTTGTCCCACCTTGTAGAACAACTGACCGAGCGCGGAGAAATAATGATTTATTATAAAGCTGTGTTCATACAAACGCTTCATAAAACTTACAAAAACAAGAAATTTATCATACCTTTTTGTTATTTAATGCACACTTTATAATCCTAACTTGTACTGAAAAAGAATAGTTCTGTCAGCTAACCCAAACACGATTTACCAACCCTAAATCAACAAATTACTTTTAATTTTAGCCGCCGGTGACTGAGGTTTCGTGTCCAAGGTATTTAGGTGCCTTACCTTTCCCATTAATAATGGTAGCACTTCTAATAATGGAATCGATAACTCACAGCCGTCTGAGGGGCTCCAGTCTCGTGTTGAAATAAACAGCATGCAGGAAGCGAATATAAATAATCATTGTTTTGCTTATTATGCATTTAAGCAGGTGCCTATTTCTGTTTCTTGTTCATTATCGCACGCAACTGCAACTAAGGTTAAATACAATATCAAGTGCAAAAAGCACACCTCTGTAATACGAGTATATTGTTATTTTGAAATACGATTAAATACACGTCTCACAGAGAGAAGAATCACAATGGGCGGGAAGTAAAAAGACCTTACCCGCCTCCATAGACATATGAATATTAGTAGACCTGCCCTAAGTGATTAAAAGCGTATTATCCCCACTTTTGGATTGGAGCCGGCTGTGCTCGCGTATGGCCTCAAGTGAAATTTGAAAACGTGACGTCATCATTCTTGTGCGAACTATGGTCGAGGCATCATCGGTTCATTTTACGAAATAACACGGCAAAATGTTGACTTGTACTATGAAAACTTGTAAAAATAGATGTGAAAAAGAGAATAAACCCAATTGTCGTATTACATTCCATATATAAGCATTATTTTACTTTATTTTAAGCATATTCACATCGTATAATATGAATCAGTTGTTACTATCACATCGAGAAACGTCTGGACGCGAAACACAAAGCTGGTTGGTTGCTGGGAAGTAAATTATGAACATTTATAAAAGTGTCTTAACTAAATACTTAAACGAAATATTCGACTCTGAAAATAGAACCGAATTTTTTTGCCGAATTTGGACTTCGCAAATTGGTTCATAACGTGGCGAGTAATTTGCGCTCCCATGTAAAAATGTCTATTCATTCATAAGCAGATTTTACTTTTAAGAAGTAAATGGTGATATTATAATGCGAGATGCCTATTTACTGTCAGATTGATTTATTGACGAATCACAGTCAGCTTCACTCCCTTCGTTCTTCAACAATTGATTTTACCCCTCGCCATTATCTTCTCGTCTATTAATTCCTATGTCTGTGCCCGCCTCAAAATAACGAATAACCTGACAATATTTGAAAACTAAAACATACTTACTGTCATAACACGCAAATCTATCATCGTGTGCGTGTATAGGCATACTAGCTTTATTTTTAAACTTTGATTTATTGACTATTTCAGGATATTTTATTTGAAAAAAACCGAGACACTGTATAGGTTACAAAGCACTTTAATTAGAAACTTTGTTTTCATTAAAAGGTAGATGCCTAAAATATATTAAAAATTGGTTGCAAGATGATATTGTTAATTCTGAATTTGAAATATAAGATTATTTTTTTTCCGTTTTTTCCCTACTGTTACAATGGAGTTTCATACGCAAAATGGAGTTGAACAAAATCTCTAATTAGTATAAAATCAAGTCGCTATCCGCGTCTGTCTGTTTGTGCGCTTAGTTCTTCTAAATTACCCAACGGATTTTGATACGGTTTTTATTATCATTTAGAGAATTTCTTCCGGAAGGTTTAAATATTTAATAAATGCATATTATATTTATAGAAAGTAGAGAAATGTCGATGTTTTAAAATCAAGTCGTAAAATATATTTTTGGGCACTAAATTGTTAACGCTGGCCAAACCTTATAAGATCCATCAAAATAATGTACTACTGAATTGTACGCCTTAAAAAGGCTTACAGAAAAGTCCTTAATGGTACATTTCTATCTCCTAAGGATAACCCCCAGTAACGCCGGGTACACGTCAACTAGAATTAAATTATTGTGTATATTATAAAGTCGTTAAAAATAACCTTGAAATCATTTTTAGTTTATGCCGGAAAGAAGAATTTAGAAATAAATACAATACCTTCTCGCCAATTATTGAATTATTATAGATTTTGACGTTTAAATTTTGCGAGTGGGTAGCCATTATTTACCTAGCTAAACTATGTGAATTACGTATAGGTATAATTTCGTATTTGACCTTCAGTTTTGGGATCACGAATAGAGTCCACAAAATCTATTAAATACATTATTATTTATAACAAGTCTATTATTAAGCCAATTTATGGTAAAAATTATGCTACTCGTTATATTAAAAGTCGTGTTATAAATCCACGGATGAATTAAACCGATATTAGTGTATTGTGAGCGTGTACTCGAAGTAAGTTCAATTTTATCTTATTTCGTGTGAAATTGACCACATTTATATAATCATTTGCCCCGTAGACATAAGATCTTATGTGGCTTGGCTTACTTTCTTCAAAATGTGCATAGATCACATTTCTATGAATTTTCTACTCACTACACAAAATACTTTTGTCAAACATGAAAGATCACAATGAAAATGTATTGTGAAATAAATCAAATTACCTTGAATCTTCTTACAAAAATAACGTATTCATCGATTTGGGTTTTCCCTTATAATTTAACAACCAGTTAGTACTTACTCATTCGGGCAGGTCAAAAACCTGGCAACACTCAAGCAGACCGGAAACGGTGCATTAAAAAAAATCGAATGCGTGTTCTAAATTTAAAATCATGATAATCTTTAAAATCTTACCTTCGTGACAATTGCAAAAGATGTCACCTTGTCAAAGTTTTCAAGAACTTATCAATAAATTCATGCAAAAATAACCATTTTCTAAAAAAATTATTCATTTAATCTACGATAATTTTGTTTTGTTTTATTTGTGTGATGTTTTTTGATGAATGGCCAAGCGATATGTTGAGATTCTAGTCGACTTCCGTATCATTATAATGTTTGCCCGTCGTTTAATCATGTTTACTTGATAAAAATAGTAATTTTTGTATTATTTAGTATTCCGATGACAGAATATGTGACCGTCTATCTTTATTGATGGTATTAAAACACTCCTTACTATTGTTTTTGATTCCTGAGGTCATTCGCACCAAGGATGTGCAAACTTCGAGTGTATTTCCCTTGAAAATATTTGACCTTATACATTTATGTATAATATGCACTTCGGCACGAAGGTAAATCACACAATTGAAGACTTTTGAGATTAACCTTTTTTATCAATAAATTTCTGCAAATGTTAGATTAACATAGTTGTTGGCCATTAAAGTTTTTATCATTCAATATTCTAAATGCTGATAAAATACAGTTATTGTAATTTACATAGATCGGGGATTGTATAATGGTACGTATACATTTGAGAACCGAAACGCGACCTGAGCCACGAATTACGGAAAAGAAACGAAGTTACTTCAAGCGGTTTTTCGCGCCATTTGCGGTTGTTTCGTTCCTTTCCCATAAGTTGAGGCTCAGTTCGGCAGTTCGGCTCTCGTATGTATACGTAGCATCAGGTAGGCGACACATTACGCTATTCGTTTTGGGTCCACTTCTCTTCATTATTTTTACAAATGATGTCGCCAAAATAATCGAGTCATTTGGTCTTTTGTCTCACTGCACTGCTGCGCTGAAGATTAGCAAGTTTATTTTTACTGCACTCCAAACGAAATCAATAGTCTCATGATCCGTATAACTGAATGTTTAGAAGCAATAATTCATTGGATGTCTTCAAAAAAGGTGAAGCTGAACCCATCTAAGACTGAGTTTCTCTGGGCGGCCTCAAACAAACGTCAACATCTCATAGACAATTTATCTATTTCTATTTCCGGCAGCGATATCATCCCAAAAATAACAGTCAAACTTTTCGGTGTTAATTGGATTCGGACTTTTCCTTTAAAAGTCAAATGAAAAGGACTGTAAGCACCGGTTTTTTTAACCTAAGATAAATCAAGTCTGTCCGAAGAAGCAACAAAAATACTTTTACGTCTCGATTACTGCAACGGCATTTATGCCAGCCTTCCAAAATATCAAATTGACAAACTTCAATCAGTGTTGTTATAACCAGGGTTTCTAAATATTCGCACATTTCAGTTCACCTTCGAAATCTTCACTGGCTCAAGTGCCCTGAAAGAATCCATTACAAATTGTGCTGTACGGTGTTTAAATCCATCAATGAAATGGCCCCACCCTACATCTCTGAACTATGTGTTCCGGAAAACACTATGTACAAATATGTTAGAAAGGCAAACATTACAAAATACAAAATAATTTCAATATTTGGATTCCTCCTACTAGATTCCTCCTAATGCCGTAAGTGGAAAATTGAGGTCTTAGGTAGAAGATGAAACCTGACGCTTTAGACCATTTGACCATCTAACACCTAACCGATCAAATTGCCATTGAACCTTGAATTTTGTTGATTGGTTTTTGTAAACTTCTCCGCTATTCAAAAATGTTTATGAAATTTTGTTACTTGTTGAACATTATTATCTATCGATGCACGTCACTGTGTGTGTGAGAGAGCTACTTATGTAAGAATGAGGCAAATATATATGACCGTTTGGAGAAAATAATGCAATGACGTACATATTAATGACAGAAAGTAACGGGTGGCAATCATCGATATATAATTACGTGGCAATAGCTCAATTGGTAGAAACGCCAGTTCCGGTAAAACTGGATGATCTGGGTTCGAATCCCATCTTTTACCGTAACATTTTTAAAACATATACATTTAATATCAGCAGACCATAGATTTAATAAAATAACAGGTACTAGCCTCTTACATAAAAATAGTATAGGCATTAGGTTAGACAATTTAGAATCACTAGAAATCAGGAAATCTATAAACAGTAACTTGTCAGACCATTTATTAAATACACAAATTAACTTATCTAATCAAAAAAAACATTCTATAGTCCTATATTTAACTTGTTTCCCACAATCCATTCCACTCCTTAATAATATGTTTATGTTTTTTCTTATGTCTTTAAAATGTATTATTATATATTTAATTCATGTAAAATTGCTTTTTTGTACTTTGTTATTATATATCTTTAATTCACTATGCCTATGTAATATTTGACTCCTCCCATTTTTACAATGTGTTATTTTCTGTCTCCCTCTGCTTTCTTATAAATATGCATGACCTCTGTCTTAGTTTTTAGTTATATTTCACATCCTGATGAAGCTCGATCGTAGCGAAACCGGTAGATGTAATAATAAAAAAGTCGTGGTTAATAAACAAAGTGTTTTATTTGATTTAATACATATATCTTTCATTGAGAGTGTTGATATTGTCTTCTTCAATGATAAAATAACCGTCATAATTTTGTAGTTTAAGACAGTTCATATCAACGTACAATTCATAACCTCCATCTCCACAGTGTACCTATTTCTTGTCGAGTTCGAACTTGTTTCTACCAGTGCCAATCCATTTTAAGCGGCTGTTTACATTCTGTTATGGTAATTGCCAGATAGGTACATACATACTCTTAAATTTTATTTGATAATTCGGCAGCGTAATGCCCATTCGAATATAAACAATGATTTAATAGATGTGATTACGTGTACCCATCGGTTGAAGATTCAAGAACACAAAAGATTTCGCACACATGTAAGCATGCATAATACACGATTCTATAGTTACTCCTCTTTTTCTCGCCCATCAATACAAGACGTAGGAATAATATATCAATCATGCTTGTATAATTTTTCTTGATATTCCCATTGGTAAGTTACTTGATGCATATGACCTCCATTAAGAGTCTGACGATCTTACCATTTGACGTTGACTTGAGCAAGGAAGTTATAAGGTTCGATTTCTGCTGAAGCACAAAAATATTTTAATGTTTTTTTTCTTCTTAATTTTATGAATGAATATTATTAAACTAATTTAATTATAGTGAGTTGCTTCTATTGAAGAATGTTTTTCACTGAATTATTTTAATATTAGACAGTTTCAGAAAGAAAAATTTTATCGGAGATGTTTTTGATAAAGTCGAACAATTTTTTCAAATTTTTTTTTAGTTGGAGAATGGTTTTAGCTGTGGAATACTTTTAACAGACTCATCAAGTTTCATGCAAATTGTCATGGAAGTATTAGCATTTGATTTACATTAATTTTAATGAGCACTACATCTTTTTTGAGGGTTGAATATCCCCTAGTGAATCCGCATTCAGAAAGGACAAATAATTCGGCGGGTGTCTTTTACATTCAATCCGTACAGGGCGCACTGGAATTAATATTTTACAATCCCTTTTAATTAGTTCGTCGGAAACTTTGTCCAATTAATACTTAAGCAGCCCTATTAACAAAGCCAGGATCGTTCGCTGATTAAGTTGTCGTTTAAATTCCGGGAGTAATGAGATTTCAGAATAAAATCCTTGTTATTTTTTCCTTATTTAAATTTTCTGGTATTTCTCCACCACTTTATTTTCTAGTGTTATTTCGCTGCTCGAGATTTTTACACGTTTGACTTCTTTGGCATGAGATTGGGTTGTTTTTAAGATCAGTTCAACAAGTCGCCTGTACAGCGTCTTGATCTCTTGAACAGATAATCAATTTAATTGGCTTATTCGGGGCTCAGTAGTCGAAAGGTTGAAATGTAAATTGGCGTCATCAGTTTTACTTCAAATCGGTATTCTCCCTCAACAATACTTGTATTCAAGATTCAGATTATATTCCTCTGCTAAAAATACCTTCTACCGTAGTAGGATACCCAAAATTTTCAAAGTCCCTTATGGGACTCCTGCGTGGAATTATAATTCAATTTATTTTGTTAACGCTGGGTTTTAATATAATGAACTTATTCTCTAAAATCTCCTTCCACGACGAGTTAGAGAACTGTTTGTGGGAACACAACAAAAACCTTATCCCAGAAATAGTAAAAATACAAAAGAGGTTTATGCGTTACCTAAATATGAGAGAATATAGTATATTATCTATTCCTATTTTCCTTGTAGAAGTGTCTTTTGGTTGGCAAAAAATCAATTTAGAAAAACTAGTCGTAGATGTGACATTATCTAATTATTCTGTTCTTATTGTTTTTTTTTAAATTGATTTAACCAAATATATTGTTTTTTTAATAGCCCTTGAAAGATTTCAATATGTTTTTATTATCTACCTATGTAAAGAAATGATTTTTAATTGAAACCATTTCTTTGAATTGATGTCTGAATTCCTCCCAATTATTTCAAAGGGGGTCGTTTTTGTGCGAAGCATAAAAATCACTGAGTTTCATGTTAAAACAAAAAAAACGCCCCTCTGCAAGAATTTACTCCAGTTCTACTGATAATATTTATTTTTAACATGCTATCTCTATTCACATAATATAAGTAAGAGCTTACTACTATAACATACCAATTCATTATTTTAAATTCATTACAATTGTGTCTATAAAAGAATTAATCTTTAGTAGCCCTCCCTTCCCTACGTCAAGAGACGTAAGTCAGCGGTCAGCAAGTGAAGTCAGCTGATTACGTTGCTTACAATGCTTGCACTACTTATCCGTAGAAAGCGTAGTATAGACGTTATGGTGTGATGCGAACACTGAGCAGCGATCAGTGGTCAGCTTTAACCAATATCTCCGGTGAATATTTGATAGCTCGAGACACGATCACGACTGACATCCTTTTGTCAGCGATCCACCGTTGAATACGAATTTTTATTGAGAGTTTATTTGGTCCACTTTTAAAATTTATTACACGGTGAAAATGGCTGGTCAATTTTGACATTTTAAAAAACTTTCATTTCTGATGTGAAATAATAATAATTAATAATTAATATTTTTTTAAAAAGAAAGACAAACATTCCCGGGTTACGAATAACCTGACAATATTTGAAAATCTCCTACCACCACCACAGTATGCTGAAAATGTTGCTTGTGTTGTGATGGAGGACTTAGCCAGCCGAGGAATTGAACACACCACGCCTGAGTGGGACCCAAGCGCGATGTCAACTCGGCCACCGACAGGTCAAATTATCTGTCCTTGTAAGATAACGCCACACGAATGTAATTTTTTTGTCTAAAATTACCAAGAAATCTCGTAAAAGATATATATGTACAACACCCACATAATATCTAAAAACGAATCAATTAATGTACCTATGTCATGCTTTTCGACAGTATAATGGAAACATCAAACCCCCATAGCTCACGATGTTAATCTTATTGCGGACTTAAGACAGTGACGTTGTTCTTCAACTTCAATGCGGAAAAATAGGTGCAAATTTTCTAACGCTATAGCTCGCCGTTTGCAAGTTTTGTGAAGTTTTTTTAAAGACTAAAGATCGCTATACAATAACAAAAAAACGTGAGATAACGAAACACAATCAACTCTTCCAGGTTAAAATTAAATTTAATTATCTCGCACAGATTAGAGTAAATACTTTTTACAATATTTTTTTAATATTTATATTTCGCACTAAGCACTAGACGTCATGTAAAGATTGGTTAAGTTATTGTTTAAATTTTTAAAACATTCATAAAATTTAGTCATTATTAGTCTCCATTCGGGTTAGACACTTTTGCCATTAACGCGGAAATTTAATTCCCTTGAAAGCGGTACATTAATTACGTAATAATAATTAGGTTACGTATATATGAGGCGTGTTGAAACAAAGACAGCAATCTCCACTTCTTTTCATTTTGAGTAAAATGCAATAAATGTTTTTTTTTTGTATTTTTCCAATACCTTATGTATCACACCAGCTGTTCACACTTTGTATGGGGTGGCGGTTTTAAATATCATATTTCTGGGTCTCTGATTGGCTCAAACAAAAACTGCTGTTTTTGTTTCGTAACCTGAAGGAAATCGCCATGTTTGTTGTGGAACTAAATATTAAAATTCAAAAATGTATGGAATATTGTCGTTTATGCTCCGAAACCTTTGCAGCAGTCGATAGTATTTTTGATTCTCTATCCATCGCCATTAGACTTAATTGTGAGTAACTTTGATTTGAATGTGTGCAAGTCTATTTCTTCGCTAGTTAGCGAAGATCCTTACCATCCATCACTGGACGTAGAGTCTCTTTATATGAAAAAAAAATGTAAAAATGAACCAGTTAATGATAATAATAAATTTATGAGTAAAATGCGCGGGTGGAAATTCGAAAATGGCAATTTTAAACAGATTTATAATCACTTACAATCGCACGATTGGCAACTTTTGTTGAATTTTGATAACGTTAATTTAGCCGTAGACTATTTCTATTCTACTATTTATAATTACTTCGATATGTGCTTTAAAAGGAAACGCATTCCGAAGAATGAAAGAAAGTATCCTCAATGGTTTTCCAATGAAATTATTAGTGATATAAAGCGAAAGTTCAGACATTTTAGAAAATGGAAGAAAACTGGACTAGTAAGAGAACGTGAAATGTTTTGTTGTCTTAGAGCTAAAGTTAAACGCAGTATGCAATTGGCCCATACAAATTACATTAATATCATTGAAAAAAACATCAAATCTGATCCCAAGTCGTTCTGGAAATATGTCTCATCCAAAAGAAGTGATGGTGGGTTTGTCGACCATGTCACTTGGAATGGACAATCATACTCGGGAATTGATATTCCCGAAGCATTTGCGGACTATTTTAAATCGGTTTACAGTCAGCAAGTTACGGATTTAAGTTCATTTAAACCGGGGACTTATACATCATCAGCAGCGCAGAATTTTGATATTCCTAACATCACAAAATCTGATATGTTAGCTGCAGTTAAAAAACTCAAAGCAAAAACGTCATTTGGACCTGATTTTATTCCGTCATTTTTATTAAAGGGTTGTATAGAGCCTTTATTAATACCCCTACTTTACATTTTTAATTTTTCACTTAGCACGGGAACATTTCCTAATTTATGGAAGATCTCTAAAGTAACACCACTGTATAAAGATGGGGATAAATATTTGGTCTCTAACTACAGACCAGTAGCGATCCTCTCCTCTCCGGCAAAATTGTTCGAACTAATAATTCATAAATATATCTACGCCCAAGTAGAACCTTATTTAATAGACGAACAACATGATTTTAGATCTGGCAGATCGACTGTGTCAAATCTGATGGTCTTTACGGAATATGTATCTCAAGCTCTTGACGGTAACAACCAAGTTGACGTCTCATACAACGACTTCGCAAAGGCTTTTGATACCGTAGACCCGCTGATACTCTTAAATAAATTAGACCGTTTTGGATTCTCGATAAAATTTTAAATTTATTTGTAAGCTATTTATCAAGTAGACAGCAATACGTAACGTATGGTATTTCTAACTCGTCGTACTTTCCCACAAACTCTGGGGTTCCTCAAGGGTCTAATCTTGGTCCTTTACTTTTTTCCCTTTTTATTAATGACATTCATCATGCTATAAAGTTTGCGAAATTTTTGTTATTTGCAGATGACTTGAAGCTATTTTTAAGAATCCGGACCTTAGAAAACTGCGCACAGCTCCAGAGAGACATAAATGTTATCGTGGTATGGAGTGAAATTAACAAATTAGGTTTTAATTTTAAGAAATGCGCCATAATGTGCTATACTAGAGCTAACACTGTGATTTATTACAACTATAGGATGTCCCAATGTTCTCTTAAACATATTTCTGAACCGAAAGATTTGGGAATAACCTTTGACCCACACTTAACATTTCACGTTCATATTGAAACGATATGCAGCAGGGCTTTGAGAATGCTTGGATTTGTGCTATGTAACTCCAGGCATTTCTGCAGCTCTGCCGTGGTTCGCTTGCTATATTTTAGCCTAGTACGTAGTATTTTGGAAAGTGGCTCAATAATATGGGGACCAGGGGATGCAACGTACACTTCTATGGTAGAGAAAGTAAAAAATAAGTTTCTACGTTATCTTTATCTTAGAAACTTCGGGTACTATCCCTATTTATACCCATCAGCCTTCCTTTCCGGAATGCTAGGTATCGATAGTCTTGTCAACAGGCGGAAAGCTGCGTTGCTGATGATGGCCTATAACTTGTTGAACGGTCACATCAACAATCCAGAAATTTTGAATAAAATTTTATTTTACGTCCCTGATAACTTCGCAAGAGCGCGTAGACACAAACCATTCATTCTTCCGAGATGTAGGACTAACTTACCATCAGCAATGCCTCTCGGAAGAATGATAGGCCTTCTTAACTCACTAGCCTCTGACATCGACATTTTCCACCTGCGCATCACTAAATTTAAATTGCTAATTAGGCAATTATGATTGTATAATGTATCTTTGTTAATGGATATTTTTATTCTGTAAATATACATGTAAAATATAAATAAATAAATCTAACTCATTTTACACCAATGGTGGAGATTGCTGTCTTTGTTTCAACACGCCTCATATGTAATAATTACGTTACTTTTATACGTAATAATAACGTTACGCGTACACGTAATAATTAGGGCTAAATTATCTCAGGATTATTCTCATTCAACTTTACGTCTACCGATATATTGACTGAACAGCCATTGTGCATTGATCAATTTGAAATACTAAACGACAACTTAAGCTTTTTGTAGTTATAAATTTGGTTTAATATAGTTATTTTTACTATAAAATTAAAATATAAACGCGTAATAATACTTAAAGAAAAAACTGTTTTTGAAATATAGTGGTTGAAATATTTTTAGACCGGTTCAGCCTCTTTCAATTAATCTATTTGTTGTGAATATTCAGGAAGCGTGGAGTGTTCAATTGGAAATAATTTATTTCGACCTTGGCGAACAAAAAAACCTACGCCAATCATTAATATTATGGTAGAATGTATCACGTCAAAATTCTAAACCCAATATTATATCGAATGACAACACGTCGAGATCTTTTTTACTACTTAGTAGGTACATATATACTTGCTCAATTAAACTTTGAATTATGTCATGATACAATGTGCTTGCAATACGGAGAACATATGAAGCCCTTATAGCTCCATTATTTGGGCCCCTTCTGAACAATACTGTTGGGAAATGAGTTAGCTAAGAGCTTCACAGATGCACTCATAGAGGGCAGTGCATAGAGCTTGCTTGGAAGTCCGCAAGATGGCAGCCAGTAGCCAGTAGTGGTTAGGGCCAGTTAGGCTGCTTCCAGACAAACATAGTGTTTGCAGATCTCATTTAGCCAGCTCCTAGTTATGCCGACTATCGAAGTCACCATTGTAATACGCAAAGTATTGAATAAATACCTTATTTAATATAAATAACTTGTTCTCTAAAATTTTCTTCCACGACGAGTTGGAGAACTGTTTGTGGGAACACAACAAAAACCATATCCTAGAAATAGTCAAAATACAAAAGAGGTTTATGCGTTACCTATATATGAGAGAATATAATATATTATTCATTCCTTTGTACCTTGTGGAAGTTTCTTTTGGTTGGCAAAAAAATCAATTGAGTACAACTAGCCGCAGATGTGACATTATATAATTATTCTGTTATTATATACACTTAGGTATTTTTTTTAATTGATTTAACCAAATAAATTGTTTTTTTTAATAGCCCTTGTCTGAAGACTGAAAGATTTCAATATATTTTTATTATCTACCTATCTAAATACATGATTTTTAATTGAAACCATTTCTTTGAACTGAAGTCTGAATTCCTCCCAATTATTTCAAAGAGGGTCGTTTTTGTGCGAAGCATAAGTCACTGAGTTTCAAGTTTTAAAAAAACGCCCCTTTTCAAGAATTTACTCAAGTTCTACTGATAATTTTTATTTCAAATAAATATAATGTATATTTTAAATTTTAATTGCTTTTCCAAAAATTTTATTTTGCCAACTTCATTTTAATTTATTTATTTCTACTACGTTTATAATACGTATACAATAATATTTGAATACATCCCTACCAAGTAAACCGTGCTTAAGAAACAAAAAAAATAACATTGGACTTTTTTGTTGCCATTACGGAGAATGAAGCCAAGCATTTTTAATTCTTAATTTGTTAATGTGAGAGCGAAAATTATGCGAAAGATCATTAATTTTATTGGCAAATCTTATTATGTAGCATTTACTAATGTTTGGATTAAGTTTGCACCAATTTAATGAATTTATAAAGGCCACCCTTTCACGCGCTGTTAAATAGCAATTATTGTCATTTCGCAATGTTCATGCATATTCAATTTGTGATTATTCTCCATTATTCCATTTTCCAGAGTTCAGACGACACGCTGTGCTCATCTGTCTATTGATATTGCAAAATGATATTTTTCTACCGCAGTGTTCGCTTGAATAATATGAATACCAAATACGGAGCAAACTGAATCCACCTGTATCACCACAGGTTTCTGTTAACAATAGCAGGTGAAGGTGATAGATTATTCAAACCTAAACTAAAACAAACTAATATGGCGACTATTTGCGTTTAATTTGCCGCTGTTTCCAGTGAACAGTTTGTTAAAGTAATAATGAAACTACAATACAATGTGTATATAACGTTTCATGGTTATCTCGATTAAAATATGACATGTCATGTTTCTTTATCTCTCCTAATTATGTTACACATTTTGTTTCATTTTTTTCTGGAGTCCCTTTTCGGAGGTTTCTTTCGGGGCCTATACCAATGAAATTTCGTTGAGGGAAAGAAACGTGTACGTATACGGTGTCCGGAAACGTGTGGGTTAAGCGGCAAACTGGTGAATCTACATCAAACAGAGAAGTAAAAAACTTTACTTTTTCTATCTCAATTTTTTTTTATTTTTTTTTAAATACTTTGACGAATTTGATAAGTAACCTCGTGGCGACCGATTTTTTTTCTATTTTGACCTAAAAATTCGTACTCGATTTATTCGAAAACGATAGCTCAACTCAAAAAAAGTTATACCACAATATCCCGAATATGATGAAGATTTACCAGTTTCCGGCTTGAACCCCTAGTTTCCGGACACCAAAAAAGTGAGAAAACGTAATAAATCATTCGCCGTTTTTCCTGTAAAACCGTATTTTGTCGATATTCAAACATACTGCAATCTCTATCTTATTTCTAAATTATTATGCTTTTGTAATACGTTTAACACATTTAGAAATGAAAATTTTATTACCAATGTCTAGTTTATATAATATCAAATTTTACCTATAAAAACATCTAAACTTAACGTATGTTGCAGTGACGTGGCGTGTCTTTCTCTCGGCTTTATATATTTTGCAGACTACGTATAGTTAGAAAAGTTATCTGAATTGTCAAATTTAATATTTTGCTTTCATAAATAATCCCGCTGACCGGTGTTTTCTTCAGTAGCTTCTCGTATTATGTAACACTAAAAAATATCGTATCTAAAATGTCTTCCAATTGTTAATATTGGTACATGTACAAAAATGCGATTGTGGTGACTTTTTTAATTTGAATTGTTGTTCATTTGATTGGCTAGTCAAATTTTATTAAAAAAACATTATATCTTTATATATATAAGTATGGCGTTAAGTTTTTCACCGCCTTTATTGTTTCATCTTTCAGTTACTTTTACACATAGTAACTGAGCGTTTGCTTTATTAATGTAGCAAGGAAAAGAATTAGTAAAATCCATATTACCGACAATTTTCGACTAAACTTTCGTTCAACGCTAATCTAAGAAAAAAGTTGAGCACTAACATAATAAATCATGAAAATCTTTTGCAATATCGATTAATTTTATGTCACATAATAATGATAAATATCTGACTCCATCAATTGTCATTGCGACCATCCAGCGAATTCGGCAGTTCAATGTTTAGCGCAGAATCCATGTAAATTGTGTATACCCTTTGTGCACCTGAACAAAAATTATTCTCAGCCGCTTCGGTATCAAATTCTAACTTCGTCGCTCAGTTTCATTGGTGAAAGCGATCATCAGCACAAATTTAATTGTATATTATGTAAATCAGTTTATAATCACTTTGAAAGTTCTCCCCTTTCTTTAGAGGTAAAACATAAGGCCTTGGAAAACATGGCTGAAGTTCATAAACGAATGAATTTCCTAAGTTAAACACCAAATTATAAAGATTAATCTCAATCCTTGAACTTCCAGTTGCGGGAGGAATGAGTAACGGCGAGTAGCATTAGTTCCTAAGAATATAGTGTGGCTTTGGTCTGAAGTCTGGAAAATATACAAGCGTTGTTATTATTTCGGTTCTTTATTAAAGACAATAATAGAGTTAAGAAAGTCCTAAGGAAGAAAGAGTAACAAACAACTTTTCTTATTATTTATAATATGAATTAATGTTTCGTTTTAAAAGTGCTACACCACTTCTCGTGTCTTCACAAAGAAAATATAAATATCGTGTATGTTTTGTGCGAATTGGGTATATAATAATAATAATAATTTAATGAAAATAAATAACTCTGTATACACCACTATTTGATCAAAATAATCGACGTATTACGAAACTTAAGGTTTCTTCGTCAGGATAAACATGCAATGAAAGTTTATAAATATAAGAATAGACAAACAAAAATATATTTGTATATATAAACAGGGAGCTGTCTTCATTACTAATATAACAGATCATGGATCATGATATTGCTGAAATTTATGAGCTTTAGATTAAAGAAGATGAAGCCAATGAAAATGAAAAAATAAAAACCGTCACAGATAACAAGATTAATCAAGGTCAAATTAAAGGAGGAATCATGGAAGTCCTGTCATCCCAAAATTTTAATTCAGCTGCCAAAAAAATACAGTGTGTGGCAAGCCTACGCACGACGGAAGTGAAACTTTTAGTATTCTTCTCTCTCTCTTTTCATTTCATATTATTATTATTCAGAATGCTGTACATTATAGTTTTAAAAAGCATAAATTTATTTATAGGCGTGTTGTTAACAAATGAACGTTTAACTAGATTCCTAATATTGACATATTTATAAGTAGCATGTGATACAAAAAATTAAAAGTTATAAAAATATGGGATTCGAACCCGGGTCCTGCATAACGAGTGTCGAACGCTCTGCCTCTAGACCACGAGGAAAAGTATCTCGCGGGACGAGAACCGCGTATAACGTGTACTCCTTAATTGACTTTTAACGTGTAAATTTTCGTTTTCAAACACGGCAAATGAATAATATCACATAACGTCTCGTTAACGCTTTACATAGGGTCGAATAGAAGATATATCGGCAGTGTGAAGTCATATCTGTCGTTTTTAAAAATATTTCCGTATATTTGTCCGTATATTAATTAATAATGGGTGTGTTTTTTACTAAAAAAACTTGTCACGCACGTCTGCGAGAATAATTAGTCGCGTTATTGGCCTTGATTAGTAATTTTAATGATTCAAAATAAAAACAATTAATCAAAATACCGAGCGACTCTACCGGCTCGATTTGTAAGCTATATTTCGACAAAAATATCATATAGGTACCGACCGTTAATTCTAGCCAATTACTCGAGTGAACACCTGCCGGTCTAGAGTCTCACTAAATGGATTTAGACATTTCGGGAGACTATCGGTTAAAATTAACAAATTTATGTAATTTTTTAAAAATATTATTTTTTAAAATGTAGATATTTTTTTATATGTATGCCTGACAAAGTCGCAGCACGAGAGCATTTTATAACTTTTCCTCGTATTAAAAAAATCACAAAAAGAAAAAAAAATAGTTAAAGCGGGGATCGAACCTCGGTTCTTCACGACGACAATCGGGCGCTCTGCCTCTAGACCGCGAAGCTGAGTTTGGAGAGTGACCTAAACTAGATATATACTATTAGCTAGGCTCCTATAGCGAAATGATCCCCGTTTTTCGTGACGGTCATGAGTCGGTTTTACTCCGGTCCTCGAAAATGCATAACGCGCGTAAAGAAGTTTCACATCAAAAAGAATTGTAAAATGCTAAAAAGTTTGTGTGGAAAGTTGTTAGTAGTAGTTATGTTAAAATATATTGTATATGTTTTTTTCTCACCCACCTCAAAAATTAATCACATTAAGTGTAATATTTTTTCTTCTACATTTCACCTTTGTTCTTTTATATTAGTAGCAAAATATGTTATTTCACATGGTCACCCTCCATGTTTACTACTTTAATAAATTAGGTTCCTCGGCTTATTAGGGACCCATTACTCGTGCAAAAAATTGTTCTTTCGATATACATATTACTTTGTGTTTTTTGTATTGTTTTGTAAAGTTATTAATCTCAACATAGGATAGTCCTGGTGAGGTTAATAATTAAAATGTAAACATTGATACCGCATGAAAAGAAATAAAAAATATATACAAAAATGAGCGGTGATTAGTTATTATTAGTTAATTTGCATTATCCTAATGAAGAAGCCATTGGATTTGAAACATGTAAATTATTGGTCGATGGATGATGGTCGACTATATCAATAATACGTAATATAATAAAATATCATACAACAAATATAGTGTGGTTAATTGTTTTTACTCTCATTTCTGTTTGTTCTGACCCCCTGCAATAAAGATCCGTGTAAGGTAACTATTGTTCAAACTTTGCCTCTGTTATTCTTAGTAAACTAATTATCTCTGCATAATTGCAAAAACTCAAGAAATTAGATTGCGTGTTTATCTTGAATAAAGAATGGAGTCAAGGAAATTTAAAGTTTACAAAACACTTGTAACTAATTTAATTATGCATTATTTTTAATCAAGTTGATACAATTTATCTTGCAAGCCAATGCGGAATTTTTTACCGAACAATTTTAATGAGCACTTAAATTGTGCAGCCCTCGACTGAAAAACTGGGAAGAAATGATATAATGTTTAGTTTAAACTTACGTCAATTTTATTATGCACAGTGTCTTCAAACTAGTAATATACATCAATTGACTTTAAAAATTCCAACTTTGTGCTCAATTTACTTCGAAAACGAAAGTTCAAGTCAAAATTAGTTACACTACAAATTCGACTCAAATGCGATGTTGTCTCACCAGTTTACGCTTGTGCCATTAGTTTCCAGACACCATGTATAAAGCAGGTCTGACCTAATGATACGCCTTTCAAATTAACATATTTCCATTCTCTCGAATAATGGTTCAATTCATTCATTCCATTTTCATTCAATATTATTCAAGTCAGATTTTACTTGACTTGGCAGCAGCTTCTATCATATCATTGCATAAATCAATTGCATCTTCTCTGACCGAATAACCTGACAATATTTAAAAACTCCTACAAATATCATTATAAGCTGAAAAAGTTACTTGCGCAATGTCAGAGGATTTAAATAGCAGAAGAATTTAACCCACGACGCCTGGGTACTTTATAAAAACTTTTTATCATCTTCCTTGACAAAATCACGATAATGAATGAAACGGTGACCGGGTATGTCATCAAAATGACAATTCAACACACCTACAAAAAGTGATTTAAATTCATGAAAAGTGATGAAAAAAAATTAGGTTAAACAGGTTACATAAGTAACTATTAAACCTAGTTTTTGTTTCATCACTTTTACTGACTCTATATCACTTTTTAAAGGTGTGTTGAATTATCATTTTGATGAAATATAAGGGAACCGAATGAAACAGAGGGCAAATAATTACACGCATGATGTTAGTTCTCACAGTTTTAATACATTATACATGGATACATAATTCACATTAAATATTGAGGAAAATAATTTCCTTCCGAACCTGTGTCATATTTGGGGATGCTGTGTGGAGGGTTTATTGAGGGAGAGAGGAATAGAGGCCGGCAAATCGTCCCACGGCCAAGCTGTTGAACTCAACTCGTCTGACAAATTATTTCAAGTGTGTACTGATGTTTGGTGTGTTTGCCGACTAGGGACCGGTACCGAAGAGATCAATGACGCTAGTACATCAGAGCACCTTCCATTGGAATATCGGTAGAACAAACACAGCTTTCTACTTTTTGATGTAAAGATGCTCCCTGCTGACCGGAGCCAGCGAGACTATGACATCCCCAATTGGGGTGCATTGTGAGATTGAAGGGTGTGGAGATGGGATGGATATTGGTAAGAGGAAGGTGTGGAATTACCTTTATTCAGATAATAATTATAGTAAAATAATTAAAAGTGAAATAAGCCTGAATTCGATCTGAAACTTACTTATCGACAACGGAGGTAATCAAAGTATTATTCATTGATCATTGCAATAAACATTTTTCAATTCCCAAAATTATTTAGAACTTAAAAAACAATATATTTAAATAAAATATACATATATAAGTGTTCTCGTTTGGCAGAAAATATAGGTACAACGATACTTTGTTTTTCTTTACCGAGAATCTTATGATTTCAAATATCATGTCTTAACACTCGTAACCAGTGTCATTTTAAGATCTCTCCCCTAATTAAAAAAAAAATCTCTGTTATTTCGCGCTGTCATTTCAAATAATAAGAAAACTTCTCAACTCTTTTCTTTTATGTTTCACGGTTTTTCAAAAAAGAATTATTAAAGCGATAATTATTTTAAACACGCGCATAATTCTGACAAAGTAATTAGACTGTCTTTTTTCTTTCTTCTGTTTTGACAGGTGTTAAGAATATACAATGTCATCTATCTCAGGTGTAGCTCGGGACCTTGACAGATTATGAACCCCAAACATTTTTACAAATCTAAAAAATAAATCACAAAAAAGTATTCCAATTAAATTTATTTCAGTTTTTTTACCGAATAACTGTTTAACTTTTCCTTACGGTACTAGAAAATTTCGCGGGCTGAGGTGCTGTAGGTAGTAGGTACATTTATTTATTTATTCAAAAAACAGTTTTTACATAAAAAAAACATACTCTGCACATCTCACTAGGGCATTCCTGTATCAAGATGTGCAGCTTTACAATAATATCATTTAAAAAAAATACATATATGTAAACTTAAAATAATAACAACATTAAATTTAAACCAAAAAAAGAAAAGTTTATGACACGGTCGTTTCGAGACCGGTAGACAAAAATAAACAAAATTTTAGTAACAAATGTATGAAAAATAAAAACAAAAATGTCATCAAAAGAAGCATTAGTAAGTAAGTTGGCAACAATAATATTCTTCTATTGACTAAAGTACAAGGTACCTGTGCTGGCTTATCAGACACAAGCATAGGGTAACCATACTAACAATTACAACATTTATAGTATGAATAATAAATTATAAGAAAAAATAAAATAACTAAATAAAAATAGGTAAATAATTACCGATAGGTAAGTAAATAATAATAATAAATAAAAAGTAAGTAAATAAATTATAATAATTAAAGTAAATAATAATACGAGAATTAAGTTGATAATAATAGTAATAAGTATAATGATTATTATTTTTAAAAAGTAATCATTAAAAATAATAATTAGTAAATAATTAAATAATAAAGTAAATAATAAATAAGAAAATAATAATAACCAAAAGTTAGTTTAGAAGTAAATAAGTACGTGCGCGGTAAGTAAATAAGTACATGCGCAGTAAGTAAATAAGGATTGTATCGAAACAGAGCTTCCACACGGAATTATTATTATTGTTTGTACATTATTAGGGTTTTGCTGCAGAAATTAAATCTTGTGAAAAATAATCTGAAAGAATGCATGACAGATGTAAGCGTAATGAATGAGATTAAAAAAGGTTGCTTAGATGGTTTGAGCATGTATATCAGATGCATGAAGAATGGAATGTAATGCTACGTTTACATCCGCGAGCCAAACTGCCGAACCGAACCTCAACTCTTCTTCCTTTTCCGTAATTCGTGGAATGGTTCGCGTTTCAGTTCGCAAATGTATACGTACCCTAAAGAGAACCCGAGGTTGACACGGCACGAATTGAATCAAATACTTAGACGGGGTAATGTCAAGAGTCAGAATAACAGAAGGGTATGTAATATGTATGAATTTAAGAAATGAAGTATGAATGTGATTGAAGCAAGGGGTGTGTACTAATACAGAGCGTTTTGTGGCGGGTTCTCTGTCTGATAGGAAACGGCGTGATTGCTAGTTAGTTTTTTATTGGCTTTCTTTACCGACTACTGTTTTGACAGTAATAAAATTATAGTTGGCATTCCCTATCTCTAGTAATATATGATATAGTTGACTTGGCCCTGCAGTGTTGTCATTGTCAGCATGCATCATAAACCGAGTGTTGGTACTATAGGTGCTAGGTGTCGGATGCCAGGCAGGTACTACAACTACAGGATTCGGTAAAATCCCAATTACAACACACCGCGGGCAGCCGTGTTTCTTTCTCTCGCGACGAATGGCTCTGAAACTTTGTGAAATTGGCGCCTTTAAACTGCACTAAATTTAATTGCATTAAGCCACGGAATATTTTGATACAATAATTTTAAACAATCAGAACATTTTAACCCGTGGAAAATGGTAACTTGACGAAATTTCAGAGGCCTGATTTTCACGTTGCGCTATAATTACTGCCAGAATTACACACGAACTGAATTATATATGGAATGTAATTTGAATCAAAAAATTTAAATCACAAAACCTAACCTAACCTATTTTAGTTTTTTTTTTAGAATGCAGACTCTAGGTTCCCTGACATTTCATCAAAATGAAAATTCAATACACCTTTAAAAAGTGATATAGAGTCAGTAAAAGTGATGAAACAAAAACTAGGTTTAATAATTATGTAACCTATTAAACCTAATTTTTGTTTCATCACTTTTCATGACTTTATATCACTTTTTGGAGGTGTGTTGAATTATCATTTTGATGACATACCCGGTCACCGCAGCCTCTAAACCTGAACTAGAAGTTATAAACATCCTTTCTGAAGTCATAAAACATTTTACATAGAATCATCTATTTTTACCTGCATTTCACCCCTTTTTGATAAAGGGTGTCGGTAGTTCTTGACCATCAACCAGTAAGTTCTTTTAAGCATCCTTTATATTTCCTGTTAACTACCATGTAATAAAATAACCTGTGTCAATGTTATGAAAATCTATGGCCAACAATTTACTGTAATTGGTTAAACTGGTGTTAATGCTTAAAAGGTCTATGGTTTACGCAGACTTACGGGTTGTTCATTGTGTTCAAAACTCTTGTTTAAATTAGATTAGATTAGAAGTAAAAGTATTAATGGGTTATTATCGCAGTCAAAAGACAAGACATTATGATTAAATATGGCCATGTTTGTCACCAAATAATGAAAATTATGTTCATTATCATTTTTGTTGTGGCGACTGCCTTAAATACCTCCCTAATCAATGTTAATAATTATTGAAATTATTACAAACATTAACCTTATGGGCATATGTATAGATCATAGCTTTGTTACTACCTCTTAGGATAACATGACGAAATTGTAGAAATGGGGATATCACGTACAAATATTACGCTACCAGAATTACATATATACGGAAATACATATATACAAAATTACACAAATAGATAAAATAAAATGAAATACACCTAAAGGAATAACACACGTCAAAAAAACGTAACTTAACTTGACCGAACCAATTTTTTTTTTGTTTTGTTTCCGATTTGTTATTTATTTAGCGCATTACGACATAGGAGACAAATAAAATAGAAATAAATAACTTTAGTCCTCCTCAATAAAGAATTTAGTCCGCATAGCGAGGAGAACCAAGAAATATAATTACGATGCATGAATTCGATCTAATATTTTGTATGTACAATGTTTCATATAGTCGCTAAAATAAATTCAAAATCTTCAACTTTCGTTCTATAAATTGACCATAGAAAGTGAGAACGCGTAATAATTATGTAAAAGCGGATTACGATGGATCATTATTCAAATGCAACCACAATTAAATTACCGCGTAAAGAACATTAATTAAAAACCATTAACCATAGACAAACCATAAAATAATGTTACTATGATGACCGCGTTAAGTCAATTCAAGAACTATTAACCATAGATAAACCAAATAAACAACGAGTACATTATGTAGTTTCCCCGAATGATGGAATGACAGACGCGCCACCGGTTTAGAGCCCTGTCCAATCAGATGTGTAGTGTGTAAACACAGTAGCGGTAAGTGTAGGGCAAGCACGTGGTCCTTCTCTGGCTCTTCTTCGTTTACCAAATACCCGTCAAAACGGTTGGCAAATTAAATGTTCCTAGTCGAAAGGAATGGAGAGTGTTGGGAGATCTTGTGGAGGTTGCGTGCGTGTGGTGATGCCGTTTGGTGTGTATTAATTTTCATATTTCCTGAAGTTGAATGTGTGTGGTCTTGTCTACGGAAACACCGAAAAGAAGAACGAGTAGGTACTCTGAAAGCTCGGTGTAAAAGGGATTTTTTTTAGTTATTTTTAAATTTATAAAAATGTATAACATTGCATTGGCATTTAATTTTGCAAAAGGGAACTTGGAAATAATTATTTATTTTTATGTTTCCATGATAACTCAACACAATGACAATTCAACATACCTTTAAAAGTGATATAAAATCATTAAAAGTGTTAAAACAAAAACTTGGTTGAATAGTTTCCTACGTAATCTATTTAACCTAGTTTTGGTAACATTACTTTTCATGACTTTGTATCACTTTTTAAAGGTGTGTTTTATTGTCATTTTGATGAGTTACCGGTCACCATTTCGCATATTTCAAACTGCACCGGGACTATTATATTAACCACTATCTAACTTCTATTAGTTAATATAATAGCTCTGTTGCTTGAGATGAGCAAATCCTGGTTGGCTGTCAGTTATTAATTCATTAAAAAAGTTGTGTAATACAAAAGCGTTTTGAAAAATTTAATAAATGTATAATGTACACCCCATATTTGCTAGCTTAGAAAAAATATATATTATATAATTTAACGTTATTTGAAGCAAATGTTATTTTTGTTTCGATTCACGTGTTTTTATTTTTAGTGATTACCGCGAGTCTTAACTGCTCCTAACCCCCTGGAGCCAGTGAGACATGTTGAGCCAATTGGGGTATGTTTTGAGGCTAAAGGGTATGGGGAGGGGAATGAGATTGAGAAGGAAATACCTGGCTATTTAGACCAGATTTATAAACTTGGCTAAAGTCATTTCAAGCAACTTTTAGATTCTGAATGGTGGTATTTAACTTTTACCAAGTAGATAACTGAAAGTATTTACCACTCTATGGCAAAAAAATGTGCTCTTTTGTACGTTGATTGTCTTCTTTCTTTGTTTGTGTATGTTAAAAATAAAAAAAATTAGGCTGTACAAACAAAATGAACTGTTTTGAAATTAATTGGATCAAATCGGAATTAAAATAAATTATTTAACGAACAACTTTTTCTTTTAAACTTACTTCGAAAGTTAAACCCATTAATGTAATATCCTGTTCTGGTAAGACAAGAAATCCTGGGTTCAGTTCCTATCTGTGACCGTTATCTTTTTATTTTTCTGTGTCTTGTTCTGTTTCATGTTTCGTTTAGATTTATTAGTATTATCTTCTTCTTCAATGATAAATTATTTAAAATTGTAGTCGTTTGACTGATGCATAAAATCGGACATTTTTGGTACTCAGATGATGATATATAAAATTGAATTATTTTGTTATAAGTCTTAACTTGCCTTGCAACAAATAATACTCTTTTATCAAAGGATTTTTGTTAAAAATATATTCATTTGGATAGAGGTTTATAAAACCAGATAACTGGAAGAGAAATTCTTTTTCGAAATAAAAATAAAAGCAAATAAGTTTTTTTGTTATGCCTTAATGTCACAATCAATTCTTTAGTTTCTTTTTAAAATTTCACTATTTTATTATTATCATGAAACATACTAATTTTGCTTGTATGTGATGATGTGCCTGATGTGAAATATTCGTGCGTAATATATGTAATCCTTTTAATTTTCAAAATTGGAACCGATCGTGGTAACTAAGCGATAAAGTAGGTACTAAAAATTTTTAAATTTTTACGGAAATACTCAATTTAAAATGTTCATTTATTTTGTTTATATTTTTGATAGATCTAACTAAAGCTGTCAAAAATTTTAGATCTAAATCTTAATCTCTAATGATTTTTAAAGTTTACTAAGGGTGTTCATTCAAGACGTAAATTTCTGAACGTTTCCCTAATTATTTTTTTGATAGATCCCGAAGAAAATATTTTATAAATACTTTCCGTTTCATCAATACTACAATTATAACATCCCATGTTTTTCACGGGTCTGAGCTATATATACATAATTGAATATTAATTATGTAATAAAATATAAAATTTATCGAATTTGCATCAACTTAATTTTGCAAAAAAACATCTTACTTGGCACCACATATATTCAATAAGTTTGTAGCCCAAACAAAGACCTACGTCGCATCTAATAATTTGAATTGGGTATTCAAAAGATTTTTAAACTGGTTGAATGTCAAAGAAAGAAGAGAGATAAGTAATATTCTTAATATCTAAAATTATATATTTTCTTTTTTCTACTCTGTTTTTAAATTCTGATTTTCCTCTTATTTTATTATTATTATTTTTTCTATAATATATATACACGGTGTCCGGAAACTCGTAGTACAAGCGGGAAACTGGAGAATCTACACCACATGGGGAACCCAAAAAAACATAAAGTTTTTTGATTTGAGCATTTTCAAAAAAAAAAAAAAACCAAAAAAAAATATTTTTAGGCTATTTTAGGGTTAAAGTTTTTTCTGGTGTTTAGGGTTGAATAACAGATGTTTTAACCCTGCAGAGCAGAAATATTTTATGATTACACCGGGTTAAATGAAGGGTGATTTCAAAATAATGCTTCAAATCCGAGTTTCTTCATTTGTTTTACTTTCAAATAGTTTTAATTAGTTGGGTACTTTGATCTTCAGTAATAATTTATAAGAATTTGATTAAAAAAAAAAAAAAAAAAAAAAAAAAAATCAACTTCAAACTCGATTTACTCGATAACGAAAGCTCAAATAAAAAAAATATATACTACAAAATCGACTCCAAATGTGATGTAGATTCACCAGTTTCCCGCTTGTACTACGAGTTTCCGGACACCCTGTATATATATATATTTTTTTACCACTTATTTGTTTTTATGTAATTAGAAATTGTTAGTTACCAGCCTCAGAACAGACTTTGTCTAGTGAGGAGGGTAAGGAGAAAAATCATGTATGTACATAACTAATAATAAATAAACGCCCGGGTTGCCGGCACTGAAATTGAAAAAAATTGAATTGATAAAGAATGCATATTATTCCAATGTGTCTTTTTGCACTCCGTGCCTCCGCTCTATCTGCTAATTGGACGGGCGCTTGCCGCACGCAGCCGTACGTCAGATCGTAAGTTGGGGCATCTTTCCGCTTCCACTCAGCAATAGCGAGTAGCGAGCGGCGAGCTGCGAGCGCATAGCCGCATAGTAACTCCAAAGCTCCTAGTGGACGGACGCGAACACACAGACGCATCGACATAACGACATAGAAAAATCTCCGAACAACAACAGAGAAAAAACCTCTTTTGTTTCGAACTCTTTCTGTGCGCTTTTGTTTTTATCAGATTTTTCCGCGCTTTTGTTTGTTTCGCCAGATTTCAGCGCGCGTAAAACTTTGACGCAGTGAAAACTTTTGAATTTTTTCGACGAAGTGCGTATTTTTTATTATTCGTTTGTGGTTTTGTTTTTTGTTTTGAAGTGTTTGAATATTGTTTTGAGTTGTGTTTTATTTTGTGAAGTATTGGATTGAATCGTCAGATTGTGATTTCATCTCATCGTCTGGGCTGAAAACTGTTGCTGAAAAACATTTATCGTATGTATTTTTATTTATCTTTTTACAAAGTTATTTTTTTAATTAACTTTGTAAGCAATTATTACCTATGATTGTTATTTAGTTTCTAGTTTTTGTTTCTAGTTATATGTTAGTTAGTGATTCTATGAGCACATTTTATTGTACATACATTATCTGAAATCATTTTGAATGGTACCTATCTTCAGCTTTGGTTTATTATAATATCTCTACCATATCTATTTCGATTTCAAGTTTGTAAGCAGAGATGAAATATGAATTTTTAAAGTGTGTTTAAAAAAATGAAAGTATTCAGCATCGTTAATGGGTGATAACATGATGTACTTGAAAAAATATAGGTAGACGATACAATGTTCAAATAGTGTTATAATTATTATACCTAAATACTGTTATTATATTGAATTGGTTTTAATCCACCGAATAGAGGGAAGGACGTGCTTCAACATAATTTTGGTAAAAATTGACATAAGTGATGTTTTATCTTTCCGAAGTACTGATATGAATGTAATAACTCTTCTTTAATTCTCTGATAATTTTTCAATTCCTTTACTACTGCTGCTGCCTAAGGCCATAAAATATTCACTTCGAGAAACTTTATTGCCATTAAAATGGTTATTTAACGATACCCGTCAATTAAAATAATGATGATTTATATTCTCTAGAAATAATATTATCATCTCTGCCGGTTATCAATGGCTTGATTGAATCCATCAATCACCCGATCAGTGGTCGTCGGGAGCGTTATTGCAATCTGCATATCATCGTATACCCCACCTACTTGTTGTATCTTTTCTCTGGTCGGCATTTTATTGTGAACTGCGTCTTTGCATGGTCCATGAACTTCAATGAAGCGCGAACTGGAAGTTGATGGAGTGTTTTGGCAATCTGGCATTTCGATTTGTTGTGTTGCCTCCTTTGCCGCGTTTTATGGACTTCCTGTATTTATGTTTGACTAGTCGTTACTTGTTAGGTTAGCCCGAATTCCAACGCCTTTACAAACCTTTTTTATTGTAGTATTTATTATTTTTTTCAATTAACTATAAATATTTCTAAGCTCCGTATGTCATTATCATATATCTATGTCATTTGTCAAATATTTGAGTTATCTTTAAAAACACAGTCTGAAGGAACTGTGTAAAAATCGTAAATATGACGATATAGCTCATCATTTTGAAGTCATCGTTGTTTCAGCATATTGATCTGCTTTATATTTCGGCACAGGGCCCGTTACATCAGGTTTTCGCTCCATCAAAATAATAATATATTCTTATGTAATGTGTAGGTTTCTCTTTCCTACAACTAAGTCTCTTCAATACCCAGGTTCAGTCCTTCCCATCTTTGAAAATACCTTCGAACACCATCCCATCTAATAACACAGGCCCCGAAGGGTAACCCTGAGGAATCCTGTATAAAGCCAATTTAAAAGATACATAGGTGGTCTTCTTTTAGAATCTTTGTAAATAAAACATATCTGCCAACAATTGCTCGAAATCATCTCAAAGGTTTTTATTTTCTGTCCAATAATTACATAGTAGAACTTCTTACTTACGGATAATGCGAGTAGGTTTTTGATAAGCACCCAGAAATGCAATCAATTAGTTATACACTCGGCTCCGAATTGCCGGTTTTCCCAGATATTGTATCTAAGTCCCTTTAACAGGGTAATTACGGGGGAATGTTCATTTGTATTACAGTTCTCGGTAATAAGGCTTAGACTTCGTAAATTGAATACTAATGTATTCAACAGGCTTGGGTTGTCTATTAACAAATAGTCATTAATACTGGCAATAACACGGTATTTCGGGTGCAACTCCTCAACAGTAATGTTTTTCTCAGTATATTCGGGTTTTCTCTGTATTCAGCAATGGGAGTATTTACCATTGATGGCCATTTAAATTCATCATCATATTTTACTGTTAGTCTAAATCCATTATCACTAAGCCATCGTATTATCTTTATGGTTCGTTTTTACGCGATGCCCTTTTTTATCATACATATATTAAATACCAATGGGTCCCTACGTTTTTTTTGTCACAACGAAAGTTATATTCAATTTGAATGATTTTTTAGAGAAAGACCAACAGTCCTGGGTTACGACTAACCTGACAATATTGAAAATCTCCTGCTGGCAAAACAGAAAGAGGACACATTTGCTTTTGTCGTGATTGAGGACTCAGCCTAATGCATTCAACTTACAACCCCTGGATGGAAACGAGACACGATGCCAACTCAGCAACTGACCGGTCAAAAATTAATGATATCATATAGGTAGGTAACTAATCAATGTTATGATATATATAAAGCTATGCAATAACACCACAACGTAATTTTTATGTCAAAAAGGGTTCTAGAATACATTTGCAAAGGTTTACCTAGGTTTCAACCTGATTACCCAATGTCTAATTATTTAGGTTTTTTGTCTGTGTGTCTACAGCGTAAACTTAAAAAAAATCTTCTTATTACAATTACTTACGTGAAATCTAACTTAATCGGCCATCAATCTCTGTACTGGTCCACTACAAAAGCTTTCAATGGTTGTCTATTGTTTAAACTCCTTTGTTTCGTAAAAAGCTCTCACTTCGTTGAACTCTCAATATCCAGTTAATTAAATTAGCTATATATTCATTCGCTTAATAAGAACGAGTGCGCAGACCTTTTCTTACCTGGCCTATATTATATAATTTAAAACAATAATAAATAAAAATAGCCCACATTCGTATTAGATATTTGCCAAACCTTATGATTTTAAAATATGTATTCAGTTTGTTTGGGTATGTTGGCATCAAATCCATGCTTTAATATATGTTTGGTATGAAAAAATGCCGCACAACTGTTCCCTTTAATCATTAAAGGGTTAGCTAACGTAATGATATTAAGAGCTTTTCTTTGATAAGCTTTGTAGTAGCAGTCAAAGCAAAGTCATATATCAATCAACCTTGAAAATATATTGAAATAAGACGTCCCTGGCTAGCGTAAGTCCTTTGCACGTCACTTGTGTGACAAATTGCTTTTCTTTTGCTGTATCAAAGAAAAACACACTTGAAAAGGGCTTTTAGCAACATTTAAAAATAGATGACATGACAATGTCATAGATTAATAGTAGAAGACAATTTTCATTATATCGTCATGGGTGGATTCTAACATCAGTTTTTGAAGAATTTGGCATGCTCCTATTAATAAGATTTTCACTGTAGCGAGGAAACGATCAACAATTCTTTTTACACCCAAGAAACAAGTTGATAATTTCGGATCAGATTAAAATCCATTTTCCACTAGCAACAAAAAAATGACTACTGACAACCGTTTCATGTATCAATGCCTTAATTTTATTTGTGCTCCTCTGGCGAGTATTTCAAAATTCTTTTTTTACGTGCTCGCAGCTCATAGAAGCTTCACGATCATTGTCCAATTGGATTTTTGTGCCAATTCAAAAAGTAATTTTATGGTAGCTTTCTTTTCTGATATTTTCATTGATTTGGCTTCGCGTGGAGTAAATTTATTTACCAATTTTTCCGCTCGGATACGATACACAATAATACACGCTGTAACAAGCTTGTTACCCAAATTTTCATATTTCGGATGATTGCAATCTGAATAAATTGAAGTAGAATTACAGTAAATCAGTGTGGAAAATATTTCGTACAATGGAATTGAAAAATTGAGTTCTATTTTCTGTTGTGATGTATTTATTATTGCCAATAGTGACAGATAATTGTCTAAATTATTGAAAAAATGCGCTTTAAACAGTAAGGTTATCAAAATTTGTTGTATACATGTTATATCTTTTTGAGGATGTTCGCGAAAACTAATTTCAAATTATCAATGTCTTCTCTAGCACCAAGAAGATGATGACACCTTCTCGGGTCATCTCCCCTGACTAATGCTTTCAATTTAAAGTTTTCCATTTATCTTTCCTTTCAAATTGATCGAAACAAATACGCTATTTTTCTATTGAATTTTCCAATATTCCACACTGTCCTACAAAATTAAATTTTCAACTCTATAATCCACGACATTGTAAATATTTAATTATTTTTAATTGTGAACGTTTAACAAAGTGTTAGCATGAAAATGTACATCTCCTATCAATCAATAAGGAGAACCTTCCTTGATTTACAATCAATCAAATATCCTTCAGTACTTAACTAGAACAAAATATGATTATTCTATTATCTAGGATATTATTCTGTTCACATGGCTATTTGCAATATTTAGTCGAACAATATTGTATAAAATAATTATTTTGCATAATGTTTCACACATTGAAACAATGTAGGGCGAAACCAAACCGTGACTATTCAACCGTTATAATTTATAATATATCTTTTTGGCTCTTGTTCTCATGGCCTTAGTCTAATGGCTGATAACAGTTCTTGTTTGTAAACATATCTTATCACTGTAAACAGGTCGCCACAGCTTCCCAAACCAGTCAAATCAAACAACTTGTTTGCTTGCTGATTAACATGTTTCAATTGCTGAGAGGTTATGATTTGTTTTCTTCCTTGTTTTCCTGACGTAAAAGTCTTAGAACTTAACATGAACGATATTACCAATATTCCCACTTCTTGTACTTATTTATGTATTCATTGGCAAATCTATTGGATTGTTATCCACATTGAGACTCTTCTATCTTTTTCGTTGGCTTTTCTATTGGTTTGTTAAACATCACGAGAGTTTTGCTTTTTAACTCTCTTACATTTTATTATACTTATTTGCACTTATCCTCACTAACTTGTCAATAGTTTAATAGATAGGTTTGTTACCCATAATGGGACTATTTCTTCTTTAGCTCACGTTTGCTTTATCTATTGGTTTGATATGCCGCCTTGAGTTCCTTATTATAGCGTATGCGTCCAACAAGATCATAAAAGCTTGTCTCTTTTATTAGCAGCATTTTTCTTGATGGAGACTTTAATATCAAAAAATGTTTGCCGTAAATTCGGAATTCTGTGGTTGACTGTCATGATGGCTCCCTTCTTTTCATTATTACTCAACCATTATTTGGTAATACATATATTTTTGTAATACATATATTTTTGTAATACATATATTTTTGTAATACATATATTTTTGTAATACATATATGTTTGTGATACATATATGTTTGTAATAACTACATATTTGTTTGTAATACATATTTTTGTGATACATATACATATGTTTGTAATACATATATGTTTTTATAGCGTATGTATCCCACAGGATCATAAAAGCTTGCCACCTTTATTAGCAGCATTTTTCTTGATGGAGACTTTAATATCAAAAAATGTTTGCCGTAGATTCAGAATTTTGAGGTTGACTGTGTCGAGATGGGCTTCTCCCTTCTTTTCATTATTAATCAACCTTTATTTGGTAACACACAGTATATGTTTGTAATACATATGTGTTTGTAATACATATATATTTATGACACATATATGTTTGTGATACATATATGTTTGTAATATATTCTAACTTCATCGAAGTGTCATCATCTTGACACTTCGATGATATTATTTTAGTCAAATATTTGTATTACGCACTTTTTATTCATATTGACGAACAGAATTATATCTTATTTTTAAAACGTACTACGCTGTTATTGTTTTCGGTGCTTGACCATGGTATTCCCTCAAACACAAACAAGAAAAAATCAGATAATGATGTCTGATGACATAATTTAATATCTCGTACAATATTATCATAATTGAATTGTTTCCGCGCGTCGACTATATAATTTGATAGTAACTCATATTAAATTACATACTTTAGTTTATCAGTGATCCAGTTTATTGGGTCACTGCTCTCTTTTATATTAGTGCCCCTAGATAAGGAAGTAAACATAAAATTATCATTTTTCACACCATGTTGAGTTGTCGATAGTAAGTTGTTAGCCCGTCGTCCCACAGGTCGGTAAGCAATCGACATAAACCGAGTGCCGTAAGACAATTAAGGCGATCCAATACCAAGTAATGCAAAATCAGATTTTTTTGGTTTGAAAATTTGATTGCCTAGAAATACTACAGATGCTTTAATTAAATACTGCAAGTAGAACACATCTTGGGCTTGTCAGCAATCGATCATTTTTAAGACCTTTTATAAGCCTAGAAAAAAAAAGTATCAGGCCTAAAAAAAACTGTCTAGTGCAAAATATCCCATTTACAAACCCATTTTCGTTTTTTTTATTGTATAATGTGGGAAATTCATTTTTTTATTTGATAATCGAAGGAAATTTTCATATTTGTACCAGAACTTCACAAAATAAAACAAAATATGCATTTTCGCGTTGTTTATTTTTACACGAATATCGATCGATTTTCGGGGAGGTAAACATTGAATTTGCCATTGTGAAATAAACTCTATGTCGTCTACGTAAGGGTTTCACGCTTTTGTATTTAGTTACCGCCCGGCGCTGACGGGGTAAGGACGTTCTTTATCTTAGTTCCGCTCTGTTCTGTGAAATTTTTTCAACTAAAATAGCAACGTAACAGTCTGCAGCGCATTTCAGTGTGAAACTTTTCTGCGCAGGGTTTTATAACAGTTGATTTATGTCGATTGCTTACCGACCTGTAGAACGACGGGTTAAGTCGCATTTTTTCTCAGTGCGACTGTACTTACTTTTTTCATAAAATCTTTTTGGTCAAGCGCGTATTGCTTCTGCAATACGTTGACCAAATAATGCGGTTTATTATTATTGATCATTAATAAGTTGTTGTTTTTAAATGAGAAAATAACAATGCGTTGATAATTTTATTATTGAGTTAGTCATCAACTTAATAGCGCTTTCTTTTATCTACCTAATGTCGTTTCGCAAATTATCAATGTGACCTAGGTAATTAACTAATAATAAATTAATCAATGTACCTATTGTTTTGTAAGCATTCCGCAGTGGTAGATTTCTTAGTAAATACCTGGTCAAGATCACCAATCAGAATCGATAGGTTGCTAGAAATAATGTTAATAAACAAAATTTTATTAATCTCCTTCTTTTCCCCACTCTTTTCAACCTTACAAAATACCCTAATTTTTGATGCCATTATGCTATAATCCCACTGCCTACGAACTATGGGAGCAGCTGGCATTATCTAAATCAATCTAATACAAAGATGTATTTTTATTATTTAAACAATATTACTTTTTAATCCATTGCTAAACACCTGAAATTTACACACTTTTAACGAAACAGTATTTTATTCAATTTACTTTTCTAAAATTTCGCGACATAAATATTTTCTTGAATTACTGAATATATTATTGAATACGAAAGGAGGTTGATACGATGTACTTAACTAATTCATAGCGAATGAATAACAAAAAATACGTAGCTAAATTATGAATCTTAAAAAAAAAGTTACTAGTTCTCAAAGATATTAGAAGAACGAGATATGCTATGTTGTCCGTCGGACCGTAGGCGGAGTACTACCTAATTAGGGTACTTTGAACGGTATCGGGACGTGTACGCACAGAAATCTGTTCTATGTAGGTATTAGTGCGGATACTGAAGGTGTGCAGTAGTATTGGTGAACAAAACCGGCGACACTCGGCAAAACAATTCCACACAGTACGAACTGCTCATAGCACATCTCGTTCTTCTAATATCTTTGCTAGATCCCATCAAATCATCAATAATGTATCATAAGGCCATAATAATCATGATTGTTAATCTCTCACATTTTTTTCTTATATGAATACCGTGGTCTTACACCAGGGCGATACTGAGAGTATCTTCCACACTAGAACGTGCCGCAAGTATACCATATATTATTTTTATTGAATAAATTGTGAAATAATAAAATTTACTTGCGCACTCCGGGATTTAAACCCGCGACCTTCGGCTTGCTATTCGAGAGCTTTACCCCTCGACCACAGAAGCCGTCATCACGTGGTAACAATCTGTAAAAACCCGACGTAATAAATAAATAAAATAATATTTTATATAATTTATGTGAAAGTTGTGAATTTACATCAATATCACTTATGTTTTATTTCTTTTTATACATCATTGTGACAAGTAATGAACCTAACAAGTCAATGGCACACATTATATTAATATAGTGTAATGATTGCCCTACGAGAAATTGCGACGACTTTAGGCTTCCGAAATTCTAAATATCGTAAAAAAAATGTTTTTAACTGAGCTTATTGAACTTTGCTTTTAGTCGGTCTGTAATTTTTTGTGTCAAATCAGCCTGCTAAAACCTTTTCAAGATGTTTTAATAAATATGAATAAAAAGAAAGAAGGCTGCTTTGAATGAGTCTCATGGCCTTGTGATCTAGGAGGTTTTGGTTAAATCCTGTCAAGATGGTAGCCATGTTTGATAGTTTCTTTTTGTACCGCCAGAGCGCGCAAACGGCACAAGATCTGTCAAATCGGAATAATCGATTACTGATTTTAGCGAACTGATTTTAACGAACAGAGCTTAGCGAAGTCCTGTTTTAACTCGGCCAGTTGGCATTTAATCTGTCGTTAAATTTGTTTGTTACTTTCTGGTTTTAAGATGGTGGCCGTTGAAGCCGAAAGGCACGGCCAAATTTTTATTTTTTTATTTTGTGGTTTGAGTATTGCCGCCCCGGGAACCATTTATTTGATAACCAACACCTATGCCGAAGGTCAACACGAGTGTTTCGCTACGTTTGGTGACTAAGCAGTAGGAGTGCCCGGCTTCATTGGGTGAGGTGTGTCCAGGTTGCGCCTGCCATCTGTGCTAGATCAGGAGAGGCTGGTTTGGGGAGAACCTTTTACCTCTCTAACTAGTCTCTCGACCCATCGCTGCAGTCGGAGGGATATGTCTGTCACTCCTGAAAACACTGATCCCTAGATTCCTACCTAACCCTCACACTTTTTACCTTCCCAGAACTTCCTCTCCTCCCTTTCATTAAAAAATACCATCCATACAGCATTCCAAAAGATGATATAGAGAATGTATGGGGTTAATGTCATAGACTAAATTAGACTAGACACGGCATATTCATTTAAAAATAACCCCAACACAATTTTGGTTTGGTTCACATGCACATTTATGAAAAGGTCCACGCATTATGTCGCAATGCGAAATGGGCACTGTGCATTGCGTTTTACCTTTTGTTGGTCTATTTTGCTTCTCAGCTATGCTGGGCAAGTTCATTTTTTCAATCACAAAAATAACCGAGTTCCAAATATTTAAATTTGAATTATGTCCATATTACAACACCTCTGACAACAAATTCTCCGTGGTTTCGCTTACGAGTTTGAACGCTTGTACAAGGAGTTTAAAGAGAGTTGGGTTGTTAAGTTCATCTCCATATTTGTGACGTACGCTACGTGGCGTTATTTTTAAAATTAATTTAACTAGACAGGGCTAATCTAAATGTAAAAAAAGACCTTACCTACTTTATAGCTTGCCTGAATTTTTTCATACAGTCAGTTCAAATTTTGAAAGGGACACTAAGGACGGGTTGTTTCGGAAAATCTGAACAATTCATCAAATTTCAACGTTCATTTTCAAGTTCTGTGAAAGATTTTTTCAAGTTCTGTTTTTATTTCAGTTTTGTCAAGCAACTAGCCTATAATGATATAATAACAGAACTTGAATAAGTCTTTCACAGAACCCGAAAATGAACGTTGAAATTTGATGAATTGTTCAAATTCTCCGAAACAACCCGTCCTTAAATTTACATAAAATTTGAATTCATTTAACCAGATTTCGCGCAGTATTAACCAAGATAGTATGTTTGATATGAGTGATTTAGGGTCCACTGCCAAGAAGCTAATGTCACTACAACGGAGCTCGTCATCTTTAATATCTAGTTTTATAGAGAACGTTTGAATACAACATACCGAAGATATTTAATTTATTACCTGACACTATAAAGCAATGTAAATCTATGAATAAGGTTAAATATATGGTGAAAAATTGGCTATCGGAAAAAAAATATTTATTTTAATATGTATGAAATATTGTATGAAAAAATTGTTAATTCTGTAGATATAAGATGTAAATTATAACTTTAAAAATGTATTTGAAACTAACTTTAAGCACCTGTTGACAAGCCAATTCAATCGGCTTAGCAGGACTTGTTTTTTGATATTATGTATTAACTATTTATTCAATAAAAAAAAAAAAAATAAAAAAAAAATGCTCTCATCTCATATAATAGGAAAAGCATTAAACTGACCCAAATACATAAAATCGCACTTGTTTTTCCGTCGAAGGTCAAAACCATAATTACGATACACATTACATTTGTCAATTGTCATTAACTGATGTGTGGGAGAACACAAATACTGGGCCTACCTACATTTTCGTTGATAGTTTGTTACGTTGACAGTAGTTCTGCATTCAATGATTTCGCATAGTTTCTACATTTCTAAGTGTCCACAATAAAGGCAGGTTCCTGCTCGTATGGTAATCACGCCGCTCGTTTCGATTGACAAAGTTGTCGATCGACATTGGTACATAAGTGAAAATGCCAGTGACGAAACTGATTTACCTTGGAGTTTATCAATATGTATCGTTTTAAACTGCGCACTGAATTTGGTCCTAGCTGTGCAATCCTTTCATGAATTTAATATGTAACTCAGATAAAATAACTGTGGAGGACATTTTACCTGTATTATATTTGTTGTTGCGGAAAACCGGTAGGCAATCTCCACTTAACATTTTTTGTAGTTTAAATTAATTTGACCTATGCAGCCGAACTCCCTCGAGCCATCGCCATACACCGCAGTGGGAGGGATGGATTCATACGTCTGTCACCCCTTTATACTTCCCAGATATTCCTTTCCTTAAAAAGAACCTCCACACAGCATTCTCAAAATGACAGCCCTTGAGGAAAATTATTTTCCTCAGGGCCTCTTGTATGGAGATAATGTAAAGTGTCCTAACAAATTATTATATGCAATAATTAGTCGCCTGAAATATCCATACAAATTGAAATTATCTACCAAGTAAAAATACATGCCGCCGACGGGAATTGAACCCGCACATTCTGATATCCGGTTAGGTGTTCTGGACTACAAAGCTACGTAGGCTTATTTCCAACACGCCAAATAATTCAATATGTACAACTACTTCAATCAACAATTACTGCTTATTATTTTTTTTTACCTGTAAACAACAAAAAAATTTTTTTAGGAAAGGCTTTGTTAGTGCTAATTTTCCCACTAGCGTCGAGACATATTATATCTACATTTGTTGGTGAAATATTTTGACTTGTCAAATATTATTTTTTTATGATACACTAAAGTTTAAAAGATAAGGTTTTCTATGCATACCTCAAAGAATAACAAATTATTATAAGCAATAATTAGTCACCTGAAATTTACTCTGGAGATATTTTCAATTTGTATCGATATTTCAGGATATTATATTGGATATTATCCTTTGTGATATGCATAAAAAAACCTTGTTTTATAGACGTTGGTTTATCATTAAAAAAATAGTACAGTGTCCTAATCACCAATTCAAATCTAATACCTGCTCATCTCTTCTGGCGTATGCAGTACAATCTTCCTATTTTTTTAGTTGGTAAACCATGTTTTGCTTCCTACTTCTACCTAACCAAACATTTCGGAGAGCCTTATTGTCATCATCGTAGCATAAGCGTAGTTAGCAGACAGATAGCTGAAGATTTTTGTATCAGAGATTTAAAATGGACTTTCCAAATATTTGTCAGATAAATTTTCCAACTCACTTGATTTTTTTACTTTTAATGTTATTTCATCGTTCGCCACACTACTGTAATCTTAAACTTGTCCTCGTAAAGCAATCTGAACTCAACACATATTTGGCTATTGACAGATAATTGACAAACAGCTTTGTTCAACTGAATTTACCGCCGGAGCACAATACAATTTAACCTTTAAAATTATGAATTATTTATAAGGACGCTTCTTTACGCGACTATTAAAAAAGATACTGCGCGTCCAATACGTCCAAAATGAAAGCAGCATGTCGGTTATGCAATATAATAATCATTAAAGTTTTTCTATGCTGCTAATCAAGCCATTTTCCGTCAAAGGTAAAAATAGATGATTGAACGCTGCACTCTCAATCTCCGTCTTGGCGCGCATTACTGGATTCATCCATATTCATACATTTATACAGTAATAATACAGGGTTTTCCAATAAGAGGTGTTATTTTGAATAGCCCGCTATTTCGGTAGATGTTACTTATGAAGCTGTCATTTTTTGACATTTGAGAAGTAGAAACTACGCCATTAATAAAAATGGAACGATACACGCTTCAACAACGCATTGAAATTATTAAAATTCACTTGATTGAATCAAATGCAAATCATCTTGAGTGATGAGGCCCATTTCCACCTCGGTGGCTTCGTCAAAAAGCAAAATTGTCCCACCTGGGGCTCGGAAAACCCAAGAGTTATTGTTGAAAAGCCTCTCTATCCTCAACGTGTTACTGTTTGGTGCGGTTTATGGTCCGGCGGAGTCATTGGACCTTACTTCTTCGAAAATGAGGCTGTAGCAACAGTTACAGTGAATGGATTGCGCTATCGAGAGATTATTAATGATTTTTTATGGCCGGAATTGGATGGTATTGATCTGGACAACGTTTACTTTCAACAAGACGGCGCTACGTTCCACACAAGCAACGAAACCATTGATCTTTTACAATTGAATATCAAAATAACACCTCTTTTCGAAAACCCTGTAGTACAACTACGTGTTTCAACTCTTTAAAAATAAGAAAATGAATATTGAAGATGATTTTAAAGATAGAGGGGGAGCGCTAATATTAAAAGAATATTATAATGAATTGGATAAGCGACTGTTGTGAAAATTTTAATTTAGTTTAAAATGGGGCAAAGATCTCGGGACAAGGGTCGTAATGTACCATGTAAATAACATAACCAGGTGTGTTTTTTATAATTTTCTGAAGCATACCTTGTGATTTATTTGTTTTTTTTTTCCAATCGATATCTAAATAGAGATTATCTTCAAAAATTACAAAATTTTTGAGACTTTAAAAACTTTTTGAGGGAAGTATGATATATTTTGGTAGAAATTCAGGATGGGTAATTTGATTCCCGTAATCATTGAGTGTCTTCTTGGGGCTTCCCTGACTTCTTCCTCCGTGCACTTTCGCGTAGTATAATATTTTACTGAAACGCCTTCCTCCATCCATTCGTTCTGTAATTATGCATGTCCAAACTGTCTAATCGTCCCTTTATTACTATTGTTTAGTAGGCCTATATCACCTTATTCGTAATAAATTTCTGCAGCATTCATTACATCGTCTGCCAGATACATGCATCACTGCAATTCACCGGAGTTTGTATCAGAACTATATTATGGACTGCTAGTAGTTCTAGTACCTGAGTATGTACTGGAAATAAAAAACTCACATTAATAATCCTAGAATAATTTGTATAGCACCGTTTTTGTTAAAAATCACCGCTACGGTACTTACACATATGCATATTTTGTTAATACTAGATAATCACAACAAAGAATATATACTTTACAATCTATCATAATAACTTATGGCAGTACTAAACTTTCCTGACAGTTCACTTGAGATTAAGTCTGTTTACTATTTGTTAAGCCTGAGACGGACCACGCTATAAGCGAGCTATATTTGCATGGTTTGGTAAATGTCAGCTTATCGCTCGTCATACATTCCCATTAGTAGTTTAGTGAGCGATACGCTGAAATAGGCCAAGCCATGATGCGTATAGCGTTATGTGTGGCCTACCTTAGAGAAAATTAGATGCAGTCCGCACACAAATGACTTAAATGGACACACATGTTATTGAAGATCCTTTCCTGATATTAATTTTAACAATATAACATTATGTTCTTAATGAATGAATTTAGGAAAGGAAAAGCAAATTTCATGATGTAGGTATAAGTTTGCTAATTTATTAAGAATCTCATCAAATTATTCGTAATACGGTTAAAAACGGTATTGCAGGCCAATCGACAGGTTTCCAAATAAAATTTCGGTAAAACACAAATGTGTTATCACGACGTCGGAACACGTGTTCATAAAAATTAAATTATTTTCGCATTTCGTCATTATCAGGACCAACGTAGGTGCATGAACACGTGTTCTGATATATTATGATTGAACTATAATTATATTAGGATACGGCCTGCAGCCCCATTTTTAACAGGATTTTAATAAAAATAATCAATACTCAACAATACAAGAATTCTATTAGAAATCTATTTCTTCAATCATTATTTACGGATACTTTTAAAATAGGCATTTTATGATTCTATTGACGAAAAATCAAGCCAAGGACACTGCCAAAGGTTAAACGAAATAATTTTTTAATTAGGTTGTTGTTTTTTTTTAATTAATTACTTTAATAACATTGTAAGTAGGTACGTTATCTAACACGCTACCATAAGAGTCCGCGTAAATTTTATACTTCTTATTTACTCTATATTATTTGTAATTTCATTGTATATCCATATTAGATTGTTAAATAAATAATTTTTGTTATAGAGTTATCTAAATACCTTTCTAATTAATTAATTAAATAATTAATCATTTTATCGCCCCTCCCCTTGCAGCATTGCAATAACGGTTGCGTAGCCTTTGTCGCATCATTACACAAATCTTGACGTAGATCTACAACAAAAACTACGTTCGAACCAGCGTAAGCGTTGTGCGACTATTCCATTACCTCGAATTTATTATCATTACTTTTTTTAAAATTATTTATTGTTCTTAAAAGTTTATCCCGTTAAACTACAGGTAAGCAGTTTAAATGTAAAATTATTTTATATTGTTCCTATATCGCACTTACACACACCTAAATATTATTTGTCTAACATGTATCATTTATTTTTTTCGTCACTGTTCTATTTATTTTAATAATTTTTGTATAGTATATTGTTTTTGCATGTAATATTTTTGCTGTATAATATTTAAATATTATTTGTCTAACATGTATCATTTATCTTTTTCGTCGCTGTTCTATTTATTTTAATAAGTGTCATATAGCATATTATTTTTGTATGTAATATTTTTGCTGTATAATATTTAAATATTATTTGTCTAACATGTATCATTTATTTTTTTCGTCACTGTTCTATTTATTTTAATAAGTGTTATATAGCATATTATTTTTATATGTAATATTTTTGCTTTATAATATTTAAATGTTATTTGTCTAATATGTATCATTTTTTTTGTCACTGTTCTATTTATTTTAATAAATGTTATAATGCATATTATTTTTGTATGTAATATTTTTGCTGTATAATATTTAAATATTATTTGTCTAACATGTATCATTTATTTTTTTCTTCACTATTCTGTTTATTTTAATAACTATTATATTATATATTATTTTTACATGTAATATTTTTGCTGTAGAAGCTGTTGTTCCGATAGACACTTGCACCAATGAAGCAATTGTTCACTTGTGAAAATTATCCCTTTGGTGAAGAATTACCAAAGGATTATGAACTGCATTCCATCTCACCATTTGCATTTTTGGACAGCGTAAAATAATTCAATACGCATTAAATTATTTTCATAGCAAAAATTTAATTAGTTCACTAAACATAATTTAATACTAGTATAATAGTTACAAATACTTGACATTGTTTGATTGAGATAAAATTTGAATTAGTTCGCTAAACATATATTAAATACTACACAATTTAATTTTCTTGGTCGCTTAATTTGATTTTCGGTTGTAGATAAATTCCACAGGGTGGTAACGCAGACATGACACAAAACATTGTGTACCACTCTCGAAAATGTAAACCCCATGCTTTGATTTTAAAACAGCATTTGAAGACAATTTTTGGTTTCAATTCTAAAACACTTAATGTTCTACTTATCTCTGCTGCAGACTCCACAATGTCTCATAAACGAAGCATGATTTTCGTTTACATTAATATATACAATACTATATCAGATGCGTATGTAACTTGCAGGGCAGGATTTACCACTAATCAAAAGAAGCACATACTTACGGCCTTAGGACATTAAAGGAAAGAGGGCATCGCAAAAATTTAAATGGCTCCCTCACGGGTCGGTATGAAATTAACAATGCCCATCACGTGCAACAAAACGCGTGTAGCTGTCTCGCTGTATAGACTTGCACACGGGTTTGCAGTTGTCAGTATATTATTTGTAATCAGTAAAATGTCGGTATTGCAGATCTCTGTTTTACATTCCCACATTCAGAATTGAAACGTTGCTTGAAATGGCTTTAGCCGTATTTGGTGACCGGATCTGAATAACCAGGTACTCCCCCACCGTCTTCTCAACAACATACCCCAATAGGCCACTTGCATCATATTTTTTAATTTTTTTTCCGGTTAAGGAAAATATTCTAAGACATTCTGTATTATTATTATTTTTTTAATCGTATTTTTGAAACCCTGGGGATTTTTTGAAAATTTCAATCCGAAAAATCAGACCTTTTTTTATAAACCGGAAAGACGGGACATAATTTTATAGGTGAGAAAAACAATGATTACATAGCCGAAAATCATTTTAAAAAAAAGAACGTTTTCCACACGAATGGCACAGCAGAATAACGAGGCATACCAAAAATATTACATCTCATAAATATTTTTTTCCTTGATCCATCTTATTGATCATAAATCATTATAATGTACAACGTCTATATTAATAAATCCAATGTAATATACTTGTACTTGTAAATTATAATAATAATAAGAATATTATAAAATTTGATTTTGATAAAATCAGCACCATAACCATTATACCTCTAAAACACGTACCGACATCTAAATTGTACGGGGTTCTCTTCACATCTGTCAAAAATTCAAACCAAATGAAAAGTTCGCAGAGAACAAACAATAAATCTAGTGAACGAATTCAAAAATTCGCCTGAAATCAAAGTGATGCCATATAAAAAAAATTAAATCAGTGTGGAATTTTACAAAATTAATAGGAACATTTTCAGTAGACGGGACATTTTCATGTAGTGACGACACGAGCCCAAATAATGGATTTATTTATTTAAAAATAAAAATAAATGTACATTTCTACAAAATTTTACTATCATTTTCGTAATTTTAGTAAAAAGATCTATCCACACGATTTTTTCCAAGTCGTTATGAAATCCATGCAAGTGGCCTATTGGGGATGCCATAGTCTCACTGGCTCCGGACAGTTGGTAGCAGTTAGAACTCTTGTGCGGTGCGAACGACGCTAAAATTTTACGTGTATTCAAATGAATTATTTTGAGATATGTTTAGTGATAAATAAATTCTTTAGAATGATTAAAATAATTGATATTTAATTTTTTTATTAAAAGTGATTTCAATGGTTCTGCGATAGCTTTTAGAAGTTACTGGAAGCACGCAATACTGCTTCTGTGCCGTGTACGGTTCAATAGAAATATATGGAACGGAGTGCTCTTGGTATCACGCATTCTTACAGCACCAGGTTTACGTCCATTCTTTACCGATCCATCCAAGAGTTGTGTTGTGTCCTTTGAGTTGTGCCCCCGTGTGCACCCAAACACACCTGTTAACATCTTAATCCGGTCCTGGTTACTACTCTTACTAGGGGTCATCGGGTTATTATAAATACTAACTTCAGTCTTAGTAATTCTTGGGCATCACATGAGCATTAAATAATACTGTAGTCAACTGATAATGACAATTTTATTGCTATATCACCATCACATTATGTAGGTACATAATTGTTTATCATAAGAAAAATCCCACAATTTTACTACGAAACGTCATAATTAGTGAATATTATTTATTCTGTATCGGGTTGTCAAACTTGTTTATATAATATGACAACCTTGAAAGTACAACTTGATAGTATAATCATATGCTGTATAATCATAACTGCTCCAACTTATCACTTCTAACTTCTCCATTGGATAGACTTGAGTTGTTTAGTTGATGGTTTTGATAGCAACGGTCTTGTTAACACTATCTCATACGTGGGAACACATTATTTCAGCGGGTATCACGATAAATCACCTTTAATTAAATCATGATATCAATCAGAAAGGTGGTGTTATGATTTTCACATCGTATTGCGTGGTTTCATATATAAAAATAAACTGAACAATCTGTTATTCATTGGATTCAATGGACGGCGATCTGAAGAATGAAGTTAGTGAGACATACAGTATTTTCGTAAATCTTCACTATATTGCCACAAAAAAGTCTCAAACTGGGATCTCTGGCGTTATGAAATAATGTATAGCTTTTCTCTCTAAATTTTATTGAAACTTTTTTAGCCGGTTAGCAATAAAAAAAATAATAATTTACGGTTTTCTTCACCGTTAATTCCTTAACTTCTAAAATATTGAAATTAGTGCCAAAAAAAAAAATCTTAATTTTTCATTTATAATCAAGATTAAAGAAATTTTTGTGTGGTCTAAATTATTATTGAATCGTAAAGCTAATGCTAGTAATTTATCAATAAACTAATCCTCTAAAAAATTTCGATTTTGAAATAACGACTTCATTTTTTTTAATAATTATCAAAAAAACCAACAGACATTCATTGTCGGGTTACGAATAACCTGGCAATATTTGAAAATCTCCTGTTATTATCGCATCGGAATGGAGGACAAGTCAAGTAATCGAACTCACGACTCCCATAACGATACCAACTTAGCCACTGACCGGTCATATACATAATAATTCCTTGTATGCTTAAAACAAAAGGTATTCTGTCAAAAGTTTTGCTAATTACTTATTCGTTTTTATGCCATCTGTCTACTGTGAAAATATATTTTAATGGTACTATTCACTTTCCTCGTTATATTGTTTGATTTTACGTGAAATCATATATTATTTTGTGTACATAAAAGTTTCAAAATATGTCTAATGTGCTTAAAAGGTTCTTCGTGCTTTTCCTTATTATCTATCGAAATTTTCCTTATGAGCAACCTTTTAAACGTGCAATCAAACATGCTCACGCTAAAAAAAACCTTAAAAATGTATTTCATTAAATTCTGGCACAGTTCGATGGACTAATTTGATTCTGATGAATCTATTTCCGAGATCAGTGAAATTTTCAATTAGATTTCTGCTTTAAAACAGATACAACGAGGGTATTGGTTATTTTAGGAAGATTAAAGAAACAGAATTGATGAAATTATATAAGAATACAATAAGGAACTTCAGTGAAAAAAAGACACATTCACATTGATCAACAAATGCTGATTGTGAATATAGTATAAGTTTCATTGTACATAATACGTAGAATTAATAAATCGTCATGAAAAAAAATATTTTATTTAAACGCCCACAGGGCTTTTACATTCATTATTTTTTTTTAGTTATACAGATTACATAAAAAATCAGTGTTATCAAAATATAGGTTACATAAAAAAATATCAAGAGTTAAAAAATATAGGTTGCATAAAATGGTTCCATGATAACTCAACACAGTGACAATTCAACACACTTTTAAAAAGTGATATAAAGTCAATAGAAACGATGAAATTTTTTTTTTAACCTTACCTAACCTACTTAACCCAGTTAATAAAGTTTTTGTTTCATCACTTTCCATGACTTTATATAACTTTTTAAAGATGTGATGAACTATCATTGTGATGATTTATCCGGTCACCGCATAAAATATAAGAGTTTAAAAATATAGGGATGATAGAATAGAAATAAGTGAGACAAAAAATAGAAAATCTGCCAAAATCTTCCAAATCAACGATAATGATGGTAAGAAGGTATAAAATTGTTTGATAACAATAGTTCACAAAGTAGGTAGAAATAGTTCGCACATAATCCATTTAAAGTTTGCCAAGTTCAAGTAATGGTCAAATAAATTTATATTGTTTAAGTATTTGTTACCAAGACCGTGTAAACGTTGTATTGGAGAGTGAAAACTATAGTTGGAATGAGATGTATGTATGTAAAATGTTGATATTTGCCTAGTTGTTAGTGTAGGTATGTGTAGATTTATTAAATTCAGGAGTGCACAACAATCGAATTTAGAGTTCAATAATTTTAATATAAAGATTAGGGCTTGGAAAATGAAAACTTTTTCTAAAAAATTAAAATTACCGGTGTTTAACTAATTTTAAGATTATTTTTTTATTTAAGCGAATTAAAAAAGATAAATGAAATAAAAAAAAAATTATGAATTAAATTGACTATAATTCCTTATTCGAAGCCATTTCCATTTTATTTTGCTAGGTTCTTTCTACAGAATACGTCCAAATAATATCGTTTTTACTAGCCTACCGCAACATTATCTGATGAATGTACGTAAGAACGCCATAACAATCATCCTAGATAATAAATAATAAAGTAGTATGTATTGGGTTACTGGCTTTTCGGTACAATTCCCACAAGATAATAAACTATTTACCACCTTATTCTTGATAAACCTCAATTATTATTCCATGCACCTACCTAGAACAATCTCCCAATTGAAACCATCTTTGGAGAATACCTACCTAGAACAATCTCCCAATTGAAACCATCTTTGGAGAATGAGCCACTTGCATGATGATTTTTTTTGTTGTTTTACGGTTCACAGAGAATTTCTAATGTGATATAAATTCATTTAATCGCATTTTGAAAACCGCAAATTATGTAAATTTTAATCATCAAAAATAATAATTTCGGTTGTCTATGCGTCGTGTGTAACTCGGGTTCAATGAACTCAAATTTGATTTGAATTTAAGTGTATATTTCGATGTTGGAACAGATTATGTTAAGAATTTAGATATGCGATACCTAGTTACCTATTGTGAAGAATTTATTTATTTTCAAGAATTCAGACTAGTGATTTTTCACAGATCTGCGCTAGATATTACAGCTGTTGAATATGAAGTAACGTAATTTGTAATTATTTGTAAATTTAAAATTAATCAATGGTTCACTATTGTAGAATTACATGACAATTCCAAAAAATACGACACACATTGCCATATAAATGAGTTATGTCGTACGTTAATTATCAAAGCCCCACACAGTGTCCTTAATAAATACACATATGAGTATGTCTAATAAAATATATTCACTGTAGAGTTTACATATTCTTACTATTAATGTAATACACTATCAAACAATCTTCATTCCGTGTCGTGTCACTAGCTAAAAACATGGATATATTTAATTTTTAAGTTTTTATTTTTATTCTCTCATTTCCGTGTTCGTAGTAGAAAAATCTATACGATTTTCGTAAGCCAGATAAAAATGCATGCTCGTGGCTCACTATATCAAACTTTATATGAAATTGGGAATACTTTCTAGCGTGGTGTCGGCATGCGGCAGTTTGAAATGTAAAATGATTACACCTCCCGCAGGTACCACGTACTAGATAGGTAGGTACTCCTCAAAGCGATACGAAGTCAATGCGGACAGCTTCCCACGGAACATTAAGTTTACGTCAGCTTCTCTCAAACGCTGTATCCCCCGAGAAACTGCAAAGTAGTGATGGGCGGATTGGGATATCCATTTCGAAATTATCGACTTTTCGAGTAAATCGGTAAAAAATATCTCAAATAAAAATCGTCTCATTTGTTTGCCACTGATAGGGGATGGAGACGATACAAAATACTTTGTGGTCAAGGGAGGATGGAAAAATGGTTTTCCTGGATGAAAGTTGTGGTTAGAAGACATTGCTTGAAAAATGAGAAAGAAATTATTGAGCTGTCAATTCAGAACATTTGGTTGTGATTATCAAATTAATAGTTTTCGTTCGTAAGTTATTATAAAATAAGCGGATCAAAATCCCTCTGACGTCATACTACGAGTATACCGATCACGGCGCATTTCCGAGTAATGTGGTAAGAATGAAAACTATTGTGACGTCATTTTATTCAAAACCGTACAGACCTAATCTGACCAGTTTTTACAAGGCAAAAATATAAAAATTGTCTCCTTTAAAAAAACTTAAAATGCTGGCACAGTAAATAAATATTGTTCTTAAAATTTGACAGCAGTTCCTCAATTTTGAATTAGGCCTTGTAAAATTTAATATGTCGGTGGAAAAGGTCAATAAAGGTTGATCAGGAGAATAGTTGCGCAGTAGTATCTTCTTCTTTTTGTAGGACTGCAGATTATAAGTAGGTAGGTACTTCTGCATCTCGAAACAAAGAGATATCTGTACCGGTCCCATCACTATTGCAACAAATTTTAATAAAAGATAGAGTTTATCGGTGCATATTCGAACCCTCATCAAATGTAGAGAAATCTCCCTATATTGTTCCTTAGATATTGGTTTTTCATGGCCGCTCTGAGAATGGCGCCCTTAGGGTTATTTCGCATCGTGCCTATGACCTTATGGGTTTACTGCCGACAATAGTAATAATTCAAACACTTGCATCGTGTTGTAATGTCCACGGCCGAGCTTGCAAATCGCACATACTCGCTTGAGCAACAACACGTATGTAGTTATAGACATACCCCTGATAACTCCATTGTAACATTTCATAAATGAAACATGTACAGCTTGACAGTTTGTCACGTGCAACCTGAAAATGAGTTGAAGTCGCCATTTTTTTTTGACATAATGTTATTTTCAGATGGGTTTCTTTAAACATTTTTTTTATGTTTTTATGATATGATAAAGCGATGTAAATGGGAAAACCAACGAAAAAGGAATGCATGAAACTTTATTTATAACCTCAGATTTTCCAATATTAATAAGAGTTGCCGCCATTTAGTTGTTTTGTCGTTTTCCGTTTTGAGTGGTAACTGTATTTTAATTCAGTTTTAATTTTTATGATATTTTCTCACACAAACATTATTACACATACATATTATTTTGTCATTTTTTACTATATTTATGAATATTTATTTTTTCAGACCCTTAATTAAATTTGAATATTCAGATTATAATAATTCATCGTTCCAAATAAAGTCACCGACTGCAAAGTTAACCTTGTCATGCTGCACCAAATGCGATGTTACAATGGAGCTCTCAGTGGCAGTAATCACATACATAATGCAATACGAGTACAAGAATCGAATAGGAATATACTTCAAGAATTTGGCTTTGTACTGAGCTCTGAGCATTGATTTTTGTTAAATAAGAGATTTCTTTGGTCCCCTGGTATAAAATGTTTGAGAGACACGTGACATGTGTCGTTTTAGGCAACATACTAAATTGGATTTCGATTGTCGTGGGTGAAATACAATATTTTAACAGGAAAATATTAATTATTGGTACCTGCTTTTAACTAAACCAGTTTACACGACGGATTTCACTGCCGTGATTTGATTCTCATTTAGATTCATAGTTCAGAACTGTTTTCGCCACTATTCATGATAAAGTTGCCATTCTAGTTTGTCTACAATATTTTTCTTGTCCATATTAGACTTGTAAGTAGGTAGGTACCTGCATTATTATATACTATATATTTTATGTAAAAATTTTCTTATTTCAAATCAGTGTATACGATTTTCAAACTTTCTTTGGGCTGGTAGGTACCATAATATTTAAACAACGCAAATAAGAAAGTATAGTTTAAAACGAAGATTTAACAATTTTTTTAAAAATGTTTTCTGATCATTTCAAACGGCCACCATCTTGAAATGGAAACGGAACGTACAAACAAGTTTTAGAACAAACGAATTACAAAACTATACATATTATGTGTCAACTTTTCCACTTTCCATTTCACATTCTTTTTAATTAGTCTTGCAGTGTCCAGTTTTTGACATAAAAATACTTCCTTCGATGTAATATTTGGTCGATGCCTACCTCAGTAGTCTTCTTTTACGCGGGCTCTCACCCATTTAAAGCTGGCATTTATTATTAGGTTATTTGGGTGACCCTTGTCTCTTTTTATTCCAACATATAAGGAAAGAATTTTTTAACCTTAGCCACAATTGGGTAAATTGCTTTCTGAACGCCACTTCTTCTTGTAGACGGTATTTTACTAATATAATTTATTTTTTCGAGATATTTTGTAATTGTGACTTCGCACACCTCTTTACCAAGGAGTTTTTGACAGTACACCACAGAATTCAATGACCACTTACTAAATTCTACTAAAAACGAATGAAGTAGGCTGCATGCGTGCTTGGAGAAATGGGCACAGAACCCATACGCGTGTGCGTAAAACACAAATAAATATGTGTAGAACACAAATAAATGTGTACAGAACACAAATAACAAGTGTGTGCAGAAGTGGTGTCGATAAGCCCATTGTAATTTGAACACTTGAAGGCGTTGGGTGAAACAACATCATTGGGTATGCAGCGAAGTAACTTCTTCGAACGTGTGACCTTCCTTGTGGTTAGACCCACCCTTCATTTTACATACGGCGTTATTCAGAATGACCTTATAAGAATATAAATATGTTGAATTTCTGTACACGACTGCAAGAGAGGTGTCTTATCGAATATTGGTCATCTGATTGAACGACGATTTGATTTGTGTTTCATTGATTTTGATTGACCTCAGTTGAAGGCTATTATCCTCAAAGATCTGATATGATTCATGATTTGCGGCCACTAAGTGCAAAATTTACATCATTCAGTTATTTCGTGTCATTGCATCATTTATTTTTTATATCAATATTTTTTTAAAGAGCAGTTAAGTTGTATAATTGTTGGAAATAGTAAGAACCTACATTTATTTTATCACTTCTTGTCTGTTCCACTATTTCTGTGCTATCTATTTTTGAAATTTTCTTGATATCCTCTGAATAATCTCATCGTTCAAGAGTTTTACTTCATTCAAAAAAATTGTCTATTTTATAGTTCTGCAAACCTGGGTTTGAAATTGAGTACCTATCAATATTATGTCCAGTGATTTCGTTCTGCTGTGATTTTTCTTAGAATGATTACCCGGTAAAGGCAGCTATCTAAACGTTTAAGAAAATATATTTCCTATCTTGTCTTCTTCTAATATCCGCTTTTATTACTTAAATACCAAACCTGTCAACATCAAATGGGAAATCACCTACTTTATCTATGAAGAGTTAATTTATTTCATTTGACAATCTCAATCTATCTTTACCCATCCAATTTACGAATATTCTCAACATCATTTTTTTTATAAATTCGTTACATGTTATAAACTTGTCTTTTGAATATAAGATAAAAGAACGTTCGTTAAAAGCAAACCTTTTTGTTCTATTTTTGAAAATAGGTTCGTTAATTATGCCATGTTTTCGATCTATACTTTATAACATAACTTCTTTGTGAAGCAATACCTAAAAAGAAAATCATATGTGACCTGTTTTTCTGCTTAATCAAAGGCAGTGATTTTGATATGTTTTCTTCAAAATAAACACAAAATGTCTTTGTGTTGTTATTTTCAATGAACAGTTACATTTCATTTGAAAGTTCATTACATACACGATGTCAAAAACGTTATTTTAGATTATTTTCTATCCAATCGATGTTAATACCAAATTAAAATGTTGAATATTATAATTTCGAAGCTAACTAACTAACTAACCATCACGCCGTTTCACCGCAGGGGTAGGCAGAGAGGACGGACCGCCAAACAACTCGGTCTTGGCACACACTCTTTGCCTCATTCACATTCACACATCGTCTCATACATACTCTTCTATTATTCTGACCCTTGACATGGCCCGACTCAAGTATCTGATTCACTTGGTTGTGCCATGTCTTCCTCGGGCGTCCCCGACTTCTGCTACCATTCACATTTGCTTCGTATATTCTCCTTACACTTCTTTCTTCGCTCATTCGCTCTACATGCCCAAACCATATAACCGTCCCTTTCTTGATCTTACTCATTGCGCTTATATTTATATTACTTTCATCCTTTCTTTGCCAGTTCCATGCCTCACTTCCATACATCAGGGTAGGTACCAGCACTCCATTGTGGACTGCTAACTTCGCTCTTCGGACAATTTTTTGTTAGCGCCGACTGCGTTCAGTCCTTCATTAATGGAGTCACCTGCATTTACCGTCTTTAAATATCTCTGTCAGCCCTCCCATCTCTCGTAAACATACCTACTTCCTAAATACACAAACTCATCCACCTGCTCCAAGTATTCCTCATTCATATATTTATAGTGCACACTGTGTTTATCTTCTTCACCTTACTTTTTTCTCGGCATTATATGCGTTTTCTTCTCCAATATTCTATCCGTGAAGTGTGATGAATCACTAGCCCTTGCCAGTGGGAAACTAGAGGCATAACAAAAACATTATATTGCGGACGGATTCGATTGCTAGATTCTAATCTATTCGAAGTTGTTTTCCAATTTAGTGAAAAAAAGACAAAACCACGAACTTCTATTTTAATTCATTCAGCTTTGAATATAGTCGTGGCAATCCTCGCTTTCGTATTATTAATCGTATACAACACAGCATCACTATGCACTCTATATTTAATAGACGTTTGTAGACGATTTATTTGTGTCCGAATTCCTTCAGGGTTAAAAAAATAATACGGGGACCTTTTTTTATTTTATTTTATTAAGTGCTTAGAACTATAACAATAATAATGTTTATTTCAGCTGAACAGAGCGGTGTGTGCAATGCTCTGCCTACCATAAAACTTTACATTTAAGTTAATACATAAAAAAATCAATATAGAAATAAATAAATAAAAAATGAACACATTAGGACTTTATGGTGGATTGAGTGAAATTCTCTGGTGTAGAGGCGCTCCCTGCCACTGGGCAACGGCCTGGACAAGAGTGTTGTCTGATCTCTGGTAGCGTTGACTCGTCCCAGCTATTCTGTGGCGCATCAAAGCAGCGAACCCATGCACCCTTCCTTCGTTGAACATCTGTGAGGCGCTGCATCGCCAGGGGAGGCCAAATAAGGCTCTGTATACGTGGTTGTACTGTACTCGGAGTGTGTTCATGACGCTTTGTGTGTATGTCGTCCATAGCTCGCTTGTGTAGAAGCTCATACAGTATGTTTGGAAAAGTTGCTTCTTCTCCGGAGGACTGCATTTGTTGAATCTTCTGGCAAGCATGTTAGCTCGCACACTCGTTCGTTCTGTCATTTTTATCATTTAGGTCATCGGTGATGACATGCCCCAAATATTTGATTTCGCTGCAGATTTTAAGGTTGGCTCCGCCGAGACGTATGGGTGGAATGACAGTGGGACCAGTATTTGCTTTAAATATCAGCAGAGATGACTTTTTAGCACTGTACATCAGCCCGTGACTATCAATGTAAGCTTCGCATATTGCCAGAAGTTTTCTCATCGCTCTTACCGATGGAGCTAGTATGACCATGTCGTCTGCTTAGCTAATATTGTTCATACATACCCCGGCAATATGGCATCCGATTCTTGTCGTATTTAGTGTTTTACTAAGTTCATCCATATACACGTTGAAAAGCACTGGGGACATTGAGCCTCCTTGTCTAACGCCGCACTTTAATTTGATGTCATATAATTATTCACTTATAATTAATGCACGGAGAAAACTTCCTAATAAAAAATATTTCTGTTTACTTAAGAATCTCTTCAAATTATTCGTACTGTTGTTAAAAACGCAATTGTAGGCCATTGACGAATGAATTTATAAACTTTAAGTAAAATACCTATGCTTTGTCACGATGTCCGAAAACATGTTCATAAAAATCAACATTTTTGCATTTCGTCATGATATATTATGAAGTCAAACGCAGTTGTATGAAAACGTGTTTCGATATTATTGCAATTTTACTTTTATTTAACAATTTTTCAGGCAGCGGCTTGCAGTCCCGTTTTAATAATTTGAATAGATTTTTAATAAATCAACATAACTCATTTTTCTCTATTACTTATGCCCTATAACTTAACGCCGGTTAGTAACAAAGTGGACAAATGTGTTGGATTCCCATCTAAGCGTCGCGTATTCAATCCTTCGCTAGCTACATAAGTCTTTCATCATTGCACAAACGCCGTTTTACGAATAAAATAATCATCGTAGCAAAAGGAATTCAAATATTGTTAGGTTATTAGTAGCCCTAGAATGTTTGTCTTTATTTAACACTCGATATGCCTAGATGTAAAGCAATACTTTAGTTACTATGAGGGATCACTGAAGTACCCAGTTATAAGCTTATAGATTTTGTTCAATTTAAAAGATATTCAATATTTAAGCTAGTACATGATTTCACTGACTGGTGAACACTGGTGGCAACGGGAAGGTTTAAAAACTAGTTATCTCGTTGGCACGACTATATCCACTTTATTTAGACTAACACGCAGCGTCTACATCCACACTACCCGCATTAAACTGGCATCGGGCGTCGAGCTTGACATGTTTTCACAGTTGTTCCGTTTGATCGGCGTCGAGGCGTTGGGGCGTCGCAACGTCACTTTGAGCACGTTGTTGTTGTTTACTTGCGTTGGCCACCGGGGACAATCCTGACTATTTTATTTATATTTGTTCCGTATGTAATGCTGAAAATAAAAATAAAGATTTTATTATCTATCAAGCAAGCAGACTACAAATCTCTTAGAACAAGGAAGGAAATGAAAAGTAGCTCTTCGGTTCACCAAACTTGGCTATTGTCATTTCAGACGATTTTGTTTTTAAATAGTGATCTTTATCAGTATAATACTGGGAAAATCTAACGCTGGTTTTTAATATAGTGTTTTTTTATATGTGAGGTTGGATGTTCAAATCAAAAGCTAAGTAGCTAATATGCATTCGAATTCTTTCTTTCTAAAATACTAGTAGTTCTGTGAACAGAATATCTCGCGTACAAAATAAAATAAGATTTGTGTGTAGGTTCTTAAATACCTACCTACTTAATTATAACCCGTAATATATACAATTTTTTTATTATTTCAAATTAGGAAATACACAATTTGTCCAAAAAAATGTCACCATCTCAATGAAAATGATTTTTTCAAATTTTTCATTTTTCAAACTTCGAATTATTATATTAACTATTAAGATTTAACAGTTCGTAGTAGGAAAGATTAAATATGTAATATTTAAAACGGTCACCATCTTAAATCGGAACTGGAAAGTAGCAAACAAATTTACAAAGAAGTGAAACTCTAAATGGTCGAGTTTAATCAGGACACGCTCAGTCAACTGCATAACTCGGAAAATTGATCGAGTTCTATGAACAGCTATGCTATATACAGGGTGTCCGGGCGTAAAATGTGCTAACTTGGGGGGGGGGGGGGGTGATTCTACATGATGGTAGAAGCAAAAAAAGATAATTTTTTGAAATTTATTTTTTCCCATACAAATAATTCAACTTTTTTACCTAAAAACTGCCTTAAAACTTGGGAATTTCGAAAGAAGTCAACCATCTTTTTTACTTGTAATATCATGTTGAATCACCTCCCGAAGTTAGCGCACTTTACCCCCGGACGCCCTGTATATACAAAAAAAACGCAGAAAATTTGGACTGCATGTTAGTAAAACTCAGGATAAGTTTGACAAAAACTTAAATCAAATATAAAAATTTCTCAAAAAAATGTTGATATTTTTTACCGTCCAAATAACCATTGTTAAAACCTTATACCTTTAACGCAAATACTTTAAAGGTAGTTTCACTCGCTTTAATTTAATAATTACAGTTCCTATGAACAATCTAAGCAATAATTGTCGCAATCAGCGACCAGTAATTATTTGTAAGATCGCTGGGCCTCGATCCTCGAAAGTCAATCCACTCGAACAACGAGTGGTTCTACCCACGCGTTGTTCGAGTGGAATGACTTCTGAAGTTTGGCGTATGTAAGTATGTACCTTCGACGAAACTCAAGAATATGAACACCAATGTATGTACTTTCGACGGCGATTGCGAGTGGCCTGGATTGGAGAATCTGTATCCTGATATTTTATGTTAATTGCTTCGCGACGGAGAGTTGTTTCAGAAAAGACTAAATCCAAAGTTGCAACCTGTCATACTAATATTATCATTTACAAACAATAGGGCCGGTGCAATAGATTTCTTAGTTACCATCTAATCTCTATACCGACTGCCGAGTTACCGACGTTATTTTTATTTAAATATCGTATATTGATTAACAAAAAAATAATCATGTTCGGTTTTGCTTTTCGGCGCTTATTTTGAATCAATTCATATAAAAGTTTTTTTAAAAGAAAGACAATTATTCCTTAGTTACGAATAACCAGGCAAATTGCAAATCTCATACTACCTTCACAGTAAGCGGAAGATGTTTCTTGTGACTTAATGTCATTGCCAGTCGATACCAGCTTATTTTCATACTACCTTCACAATAAGAGGAAAATGTTTCTTGTGACGTAATATCATTGCCAGCCGATGCCAACTCATTCTCATACTACCTTCACAGTAAGCGGAAAATGTTTCTTGTGACGTAATGTCATTACCAGCCGATGCCAACACATTCTCATACTACCTTCACAGTAAGCGGAAAATGTTTCTTGTGACGTAATATCATTGCCAGCCGATGCCAGCTCATTCTCATACTACCTTCACAGTAAGCGGAAAATGTTTCTTGTGACGTAATATCATTGCCAGCCGATGCCAGTTCATTCTCATACTACCTTCACAGTAAGCGGAAAATGTTTCTTGTGACGTAATATCATTGCCAGCCGATGCCAGCTCATTCTCATACTACCTTCACAATAAGCGGAAAATGTTTCTTGTGACGTAATGTCATTGCCAGCCGATGCCAGCTCATTCTCACACTACCTTTACAGTAAGCGGAAAATGTTTCTTGTGACGTAATGTCATTGCCAGCCGATGCCAACTCATTCTCATACTACCTTCACAGTAAGCGAAAAATGTTTTTGTGACGTAATGTCATTGCCAGCCGATGCCGTATTCATACTATCTATTTACCGGATCTAAAAAGGCTCATCTTGTATATTTTATATCCACGGTAAATAAGAAATAAAGTTACACATGAGAAAAGCTTGCTCTGACATTAAAATAATATTTTTTAAATCCTTAAAGTAAAGTCTACCTTATTTAGGATTAAAACATTGATGAACATATTAATAGAAAACATTTTCAGCAAACTTTAAAAAAGTTTTTGCTTGTCTTTGGTATTACAAATCAATCATTCTTAGCTGCTCATTTATGGTGAAATGAGAATTCAAATTTATATAATTTAATAAATCTTCTTATCTATGCAATCCATTGTTTACTATCGATTTAGGTTATGTTGTGATAATATACCATTGCAAACTATGATAATATATTTGTTATGCGACACCTCATAAGTGAGCCCCTGTCTGTACAGTGTAAACGTAGAGGAACTACGCTGTCACCCATTACAATTTGGGAGGCGGTTTTAGGTACCGCCGCCCCGGAAAACATTTATTGGATAACCACCACCTCTTCGTGAAGTGCCGGATCGGGAGAGGTTGATTTGGGGCGACCCTTTAACCTCTCCAACTGATCTCTCTTGACTAAACGCCTTGCCGCTGCAGCGGGATGGATAGATCATACGTCCGTCATTCCTGAAAACACTGATCCCTAGATTCCTATCCATCCCTCATACTTTTTTCCTTCCCAGAACTTCCTCCCCTTCCTTTCCTAAAAAAACCCTCCACACAGCATTCCCAAAGATGCCATAGACCCTGGAGGGAAATTATATTCCTGAGGGCCTTCTGCATGGGTTTAATGTTTAAAAAAAACTGTTGGGCAGCGTTGTGAGGCGGGTTATGGTAGGCTGCAGGAAGGGATTTATTAATATGGGTCTTAAGAGGCCCGGATTAAATGAAACTTCATCCTTTTTAAGATATACAAATTAGAATTCAGCTCACGTTCTTTAGATAAGTAGGTACGTTACTCCACTAGATCACAATAAATCTCTTTATCTTTTCAATACAAAAGTACCTATCCAACTTCAAAAAGGGTAATATTGTAGTAGGTACCTACGTAAAGAATTCCAGTTTTGAACTAGAAACCGCTTATTCACGCAATTAAATAGCCACCCTGTCTAAAAATACCATTTAATCTGACAATCTAATGCTGCGTATACATTTGCGAACCGAAACGCGAGTCGAGCCTCGAATGGCAAAATCGCTGTTGCTTCGTGCCTTTCCTATAATTCGAGGGTCGGGTCGCGTTTCTTCTAGCAAATGTATTCGTGCCATTATACTTTACAAGATGGTCGAATTAGATAAAGCAGCGCTTTTCCCTGTTATCATGATTTTCCGGCTAAAGAATTTTTCGTTGTTAATTTTTTCACTATGAAAGTTCTTTTCTTCTAAAGGAGTGACCGCACGGCGCACACCCCTGCTATCGTAACGTGAGATCGCCTGCCGCATAACATTTGTTATTATGCGTTCTCACAGCCAAATAACGGATTCATCCATTACACCTGATTTATAACCACGCGATCTTATCCCCAATGCTCATCTACCTATTGCAATACATTATTTGAATGCGCCTCAAAATTAGGACAGATTTTAATTATTTGTGTTTTTTAATACCGCAAAAAGATTATCAACTACTTCCTACTAACCGGAATCAGTATAACTATGGTATCCCAAAAAGGGACCTGTTGTATGATTGGAGGGAATGGGGAAGAGATGGAGATGGAAATAGAGAAGAGGAGGGTTAGGAAGTGTTTGACTATTCTGATCTGGGCATAAAACACGGCTAAAGATGTGTATTACTATGTATGCATACGCGGGGCGAACTGCCGAACAAAACCTCAACTTATTGGAAAGAAACAAAGCAACCGCAAAGGGCGCGAAACGCCGCTTCGTTCCTGTCCCGTAATTCGTGGCTCGGTTCGCGTGTCGGTTCGCAAATGTATACGTATCATAACATATTGCATAGGTCATTATAATGATGTCTCGAAAACTCGTGAAATTTGCACAGCTTTTTTCTCTTATCTGTAACGTATAGGTTAACGCAATGTTTTTTAGTCAACAACGACATTTCCATAGAGGGCTATCGAACCATTAAGTATCCATTTAATTGATAAATAAGTTTGTGCGGATTGTCCTGGGGGGCAGCTAAATTAACGACGCGCGACGTTTAGCAGATAAATGTCGTACACCAACGGCCGTTGTTCCCAATTTTTGGAATGATCGATCTCTGGATTAGATCAGTCAAGTGATTTTTTCAGTAACGTTCGATTCGCCTGTTTCCAAACACCTTAAGTGGTCTCCTTTCACAGACAATAAAACGACACCAAAGTAAAAACGTTCAATATTAAATTTATATTGACGAAATAATTATTTTATTTGTTGTTTGTAGTGTATAAAACGATATTTTATATATTTTTTTAAACAAACGTATGTAATATGTTAAAATTAAAGTGTTAGCTTTACTTTAATGCCACCGTGTTTAGGCGTTGCGAATATTTTTCGCTGTAGAATATCTTCTCTTTTTATAACTAGTCATTTACTGAGGAAGGCTTAATCCAATAGTATGGCTTCCTGAAATTGATCGATCGCTCAGTCGTCACCAGTCATCACTTTTCTGTTGGAAAGAGCGTAGTTGTGCGTTTGAGCAGTGTTGAGCCAAAATTTCGGCTCAACAGGTGATCAGTAGGATTTTAAACAACGGCCTCAAATGTACTAGTTTTATTACCATCTTATCTTCTGTCATCTTATTCGTCAAATTCAGAATCAGTTATCGGATAGCACCATTTTTGAGAAATCGTTTAATTTTCCTAAAACTCAAACAAAACAATCTTACCGCTGTTATTTCATATTAGTATCGGATTTGTACAGTATCCATAAAAAAAATTCCAAACTTTTTAATTTTCTCCATAACTCAATTTCGAATCTTATTTTCTACTTAAATCCTCCGAGAATGGCTAACTTACCTTCGAAATTTTAGCAATATTCCTTTTGTGCTTCTTTGTTCCGATAGAAAGATTAAAAAGAAAGGTCTTAGTTAATTCCTCGCCTAATTTTTAATTGAACAAGTTTTCTTTTCAATCTAAAGAACGGTCTTCAATTATTGTATATCGTACTTCAGAAATAAGGTACCTACACAATATCTTTAATAACAAAGGTACAATTAGACGATTACAAATAAAATCTTATTTGATATTTACTGGCTAAAGAATAAATTGAAAATAATTAGGAAGTGTTTTTTTGAGCATTTCTTTCTCTTGATAATATTAATATTCAAAACTGTACGATTAATTTAAATGTATTTAGTTACTCGCTTGCGATGTTTCATATAAATTCAAATTTAACGTTGTCATCAAAAGCACAATAGCGCCGTCTTTAAATATATTTTGCCCCCGCATACACAATTTCTACCGATTTAAAACAAGTTTCTCGTTAAGGCGATGCACTACGTCGTGCAATATTTTGAATCGAGCCGCTATCAATAACACACCTTACGTAGATGGCGATAAGGCTTAAATTCCCGCTTCACACCATCCACCTTTTTGATTTATGCAAGAAAAAAACGTGGCCAAAAAGTGCCTTTTATTTTATTTTGTGGATGTTCAGGCACAAATATTTTAAATGTTTTTCGATAATTTTATAAATAACTTAATTTTCCACATTATACAATAAAACCATAACCGAAAATCCGTTCGTAAGTAGGAAATTTTGACTTTAAAGCAGTTTTTATAGGCCTATACATTATTTTTTCTGGGCTTATCTAAAAATTACTCGATTATTTCAAAGACCATGATGTATTCTACTCGCAGTATTTAATTAAAGCATCTGAAACATTTCTAGGCGACCAAATTTTCAAACTAAAACACACGATTTTAAATTACTACGTAGTTAACTCTGTATTGTAATTTTAAAGTGGTTTTCTGCGTTTAGTTCTGGTGTAGCCGTCAATTACCGGATACCAAGATCTACTAAGCTTAGCTCCGTCGTCTATATTAATATTTACCATCTAGTTAAATATAATAAAGTTGGTAATAAAATATTTACTCGCAATAAACATTAAATATTTATTTTTCAGCGCTTCCGAAACTTATTTATTACCGCCTTTAATAGATAATTAAACTAATTAATTTCAGTTGATCTTCAAGCTGCCGTATGCTTTTGAAAACTAAATAAGAAGAATAATAATATTGTTGATTTCATTGGCGAATTAAGTTTTATGAAATGAAAATACGTTATTATCTCTGATACGAATATTTTAAAGGGTAAATGGATAGAAAGGAAAGTTTCCACTGTTGTCCCGAAGCTAACTAATAGTTTAATTTTCTTCCAAATTTTATGTTTTATCTCAATTTATTTTGAATACAACTTGATGAAGAGGCGTACTCGCTTTGTCCCGTCCGAGTCCCTTCGAAAATTAGTTTAAAAGGACGCATTTTCCATGCACTGCTTAAAAAATACAGGGTGTTTTTAAAATTCTAAATTTGATTAATATAATCAAATTTTGATATAATTAATTAACCCCCACGTATCTGAATCTCTCAACATGTAATTATTAAATAAAGTAATTATTATTTTACGTTTTTGACCCTGTTTGATGACTATTACATCTACTATGGATTGTGCGAATAGGTACCTACTCTTAGGAAATACCAAAAAAATGTTACTCCAAGTACAAAACTCTGCCGGTTTCTGTATCAACTACGGATTGCGCGGGTATCTACCTACTCAGCAGATGTCAGTATTTACAACGGATTGTTCCTACTATCCTATATTTCTATGGTAGGCACCTACCTAGTCTGGTGTCAGTTAGTAGGCTTTAGTACCTATTATACCAGTGGGTACCTACTTTGGTGTCAGTGGGTACCTACTTGGATTGCGCCGGCACCTACTTGGATTGTATCAGTACCAGCTACTGAGTAAATTCAGTAAAGTCAACAATTAGTCCTCTCTTCTCCTAATGCGGCCGCCACAGAAGATGCGGTCTCCGGTTTCGCTCAATTAGTGTGCTTAATAATTAATTGTGCCGCGTAAAAGCTTGCGGCAAACCGGGGCAAGTTGTTACATAAGATTGATAAGTCGTTTCTTTTATTACGTGATAAATCAAGAATGAAAAAAAAATAGAACGAGTGCCATTATATCTACACCTGGTTCTGGTACACATATATACCAGTATACTGGGATCCTCAATCCCACCAGAGATTAATGTTTTAGGGTTCTAAGTGGTCATGGTACACTTCTGATTATAACTAAGGCAGCCCGCAGACCAGAGACTTTAGTCGCGGTGACAGTTGCGTTTCAACAGTTGCGGGCATAAATACCCATTACTTTATATGAAGGTGCGCACGCACTAGGAAGACTTTATTTTGAATTTGGACGAATTTCGTCGCCGCGACTAAAGTCTTTTGTTTTTATCTGATTCAATTTCTTTTTACGATTTATCCTAGTACATACCTAGTTTAATCGAATCATATCAAATCACCTAGTAAGGCGGCTCCGTCATGGACCGGTAATGAATCGACATAAACCGAGTGCTGTGAGAACCTGTGTAGAAAACTAAAGTTCGCTAAAGTGAGGTAACGGTTTGCAACGCAGTCCATGTTCGGACTTTTCTGCGCGGGGTATTAGAAAGAGAAATTAAAATAATGCCGAAATTATTAATTTCCGTAAAAATTGTGTGATTTTTAGAGTAGGTAAAGCAAAAACACAATATTTTACATGTTTCTTTCAAGTTTTAAGGTAATATTACTACATTTCCCTTTGCATAACCAGCTTCAAGGAAGATGGTAAACTATTCTTACCTTAATCCTCAATACCCACTTATGCATATAATTAGAAACAAGATAACCTAAATTGTAATAGATTTCCCGGCGTTATGCATTACCCACAGTTCCCCGCAAATATTAATTATCATTATTAATCTTCCGTTGAACATCTGGTGGTATTCAGGGTCGATATTTTAACTTTATATTGACATGGAGACTGGCTGTTATTTTGACAAACTAACTTAAAAATTATCATTTTTTTTAAAACCACAATACCTACATTGCTGATTGGTAACCTAACCCTTAGAATGTACGTATTGTAACCAGAGATGTGCAAAATGGGTACCCAAAACCATTTGAAATGCAAAATGGAAATGGGTCAAAACTTTTCCATTTGAAAATGCAAAATGCAAAATGGTTTTTAGAAAAGCATTTCAAATGCAAAATGCAAAATACCTATTTTCAAAATGCATTGAAAATGCAAAATGGTTTCTCAGGTAAAACAATTAAAATAATTATAGAATTTTAAACAATTTTGTCATTTAATAATGGACATCAATGTAGAACAAATATATTACATGATGGTAAATCCAAAAACACCACGACTACAGATTATGAAACCACAAAAAATTTGCGCGGAACTAATGTTGCCAACGTAAAACATGGAAACTGCTATCTAACGTTTAATATTACAGCGTCATGGCCCCATGTTCAGTATTTTTTGTAATGGTATCACTCAATTGCCAGGGCTCCTACCAGGGAGCAACTTGACAAATGTAAATTATCTCTCATAGTGAGGTTGAGGACCGACTGATATTTGGGGCTTATGAAAAAAAGATGAGTGGAGATAGTAGGAAGAATGTTGCAAAAAGCATTTAAAATGGAAAATGCATTGAGAAAAGCATTTAAAATGCAAAATGCAAAATGGTTTTTAGAAAAGCATTTAAAATGCAAAATGGAAAATACCCATTTTGCATTTCCATTTGAAATGGATTTATTTGAAATAAAGCACATCTCTGATTGTAACATACTAATTTCAGTTATCGGTGCATGGGTGCATACGTAAAGTGATGTGTATTCCTGAGTAATGCGTAAAATTATTTTTAAAGTCCAATGAACTTTTTTTAAATTAAAACTGGTAATAATGATATCAGATAAGCGACAAATTAGGTACCAAAATTATTGTATTAATTAATATTTTTTTTTTTTGTTTAAATGTTTGACAGATGTATTTTTGCAAATTCAATAGGTAAATTTCTTCATTTTAAAGGCATGATCCCGATTTTTTTAATAAATTCTTCAATTATAAATTTCCTGCGATTTTTCAGTCGATCGCGTCGAGTCGAATTTGAGGATATAAAAAAATCAATCATTTTAAATTTATTTATTTCGCTAATTTTTTTTTTTATCTGTAAGTATCGCATAAAAGTCCCAGCTGACCGTGCCATTGGGTCTATGTCATCCCTAATCGGGGTAGGTTGAGATGCGGAAGAGAGGGAGGAGGGAAATAACGTAGGAAGAATGTTGAGAAGCACCTATCGGGCTATTCAGATCTGGTCACGAAACTCAGCTAAAGCTATTTCGAGTAAGGTGCGCTATTAGCTGTTATCCGACGAGACAATTTGTTGTGCGGAAATCTATGAAACATAGTTATAAGCCAAAAGTAATAAGTTTTAAGTCTAAGTGATAGGAATAAATTAAATGCATAAATTAAGTTGTTAAGCGCCCTTGAGGTGATTTTCTCACGAAAATGGCGCTATAAAAATAATCCAATCATTTAATCTTTTCTGATTTTATGTCCGGGTTAAATATTCCCCATAGGAAAAACTAAACCCTTCCACACACTTTTCCACAAATGATCATCTAGTCAATCAACATTATGCAAGTGCATTATATAAGCAAAATAAATACAAAACAATACAAGAACAACACGTCAACTCACCAGAGATCAAATGGAAAAATAATTATAATGATAATAATTCCGAAATGATACTAAAAAATTTAATTTGAAATCACAAATGCCTCTATGTATCTTTTTTATGTATCTTTTTATGTATCTTCGTTTTAACATACTAATTTTAGCTAGTCTTAAATCCTGTATTCGTCTAGGATAACTTGAAACTTGTAAATTTGACTGTCCTGAAACGGGAATCCTTCCTAGTTGGACGGACAGTCAAAATCATAAAATGTAATCAATATTATATTATTAAAAAAAAAAATTAAATTTAAAATTCACCGACTCCAGATATTTTCATATCAGAGGGTTCTGCTCGGTAGAACTCCTAACAGGGCCTATAAATCCTACTGATCCCTCAACTTGAATATTTAAAAAATCTTTCGTTATCCTACATGTATTTAAAATGACTGATTTTTGCATTTTTATATATAAATTTTTTGATAGATCTAATACGCCTAAATTTTTAATGAGAGAGCTAGGTATAATGCCAGTAGCCGAAATAACGAATGGTAATATTTTTATAGTCTGAGTATGCCAAATTCTTTTTGTCTCATTTCCTAAATCTAAATTATTATTATTATTATTCTAGTACAATACACTAGATAACGATTTTTTTACTCCTACCCCAACATCTACACCAGTGACGACCTCAACCCGATGGTTTTTTCATTTGCTCTCAGCGATCGGGAACATTACCTACTCTACTCCGAGGCGGCATTTTACCTTTGTGATGGCACATCCATCTATTTCAATTAGTACTTAATTAATTTATGGCTTTACGTGTTAATATTTTGGATGCCGCTCAGCAAGGAGCAATTCGTATTGATTTTCAGACCAGTTTTAATTTTTAATTACACATACCATTTCAAAGGCACTACAATAAGCTATGCAATAATCGTATTTTCTAAGCATAACACATTTTTTGTTTTGTGTTTTAGATATATCTACGAGTTACGAGTGCTTACCTTATTGAACAATTTCAATAATAATAATACATACCAATTTCTACATTTCGAATATAGACACTTGTATTTTCAAAATTGGAACTGATTATGTGAAGAATTATTCAGACAAGTAATAAAGTAGTTTTTTTGTTTTAATGTGAAATCGCACAAAAGTCCCGAGTGCTCCAAACCGTCTGGAGCCAGTGAGACTACGGCATCCCCAATTGGGGTATGTAGTGAGGTTGAAGGTAGTGAGGAAGTGAAGGAGATGGGATAGAGGAATGTGGGGATATATTCCTGGCTATTCAAATCTGGTCACCAAACACGGCCAAAGCCATTTAAAGCAACTCTTCAATCCTTAAATGGTGTTCTTACACTAGGGCGATACTGATATTATCTTCCACTCTGGAACGCGCCACAAATATAATATGTAGATATTATTTTAAATGAGTATTTGTGAAATTACACAAAATAATCAAATACAATTCGAAAAGCATCTAAAAAACTGTATTTAAATATATTTTATGAATAAAGAAAAAAAATTGCGACCTCCAGATTGCTAGTCGATATCTTTATCCCTCGACCACGGAGGCCGTCAAACCTACTTATAAGATAGTATTTTAGCAGAAAATTATTTTAATTACCATTTTCAAAATTTGAACCGTTTGTCGAGAATTCAGACAAGCGATAAAGTAGGTACCTACCTATAAATTGGTACATTTTCGTGAATATTTTTTCTTAATTACTGTCATTGTTCTGATGTGTTCTGCACATATACTTTCAGCTTCATAAATTCTATAGCAACATTCTGTGATGTCATAGTAACAATCACAATAATTGGATCATTTTTATAGCGCTGTTTTTTTGTGAAAAATCACCTCAATGTAGTATAAGTATGTTCTATGAAAGGTACATGTTTACCACCCAGTTTAATTTTTTTATATATCTTGTCATTTTGTTCGATAGTTATGATATTTATTTATTTATTTTGTAAGAAACAAACAGCTTTTACATAATATACAATGATATATATATAATATACAAGTTAACTGAAGTCAAGCCACATATGTTTCATATGCTAAAGTTAATTGGAAATGAAGTTTTAATATCTTAAAATTAGTGATTAATATTTATAGCTCTACAGCTCGTGATAGAAATGATGCATCAATATCAAATTATTTGCATTGATAGATATAAAAAATCTAGACATAAACATAAACCTGTGCAAATTCCATGACGCCAGATCTAGTCGTTCAAGAGATTTCGAAGCAGATTCGCTGTTCAAAGCAGATTTTCTGATTATGAATTTGATGGGTTTAAACCAAGGCACAAAAAAACAATATTTAGCTTGTATTTTAAAAATATTTTAAATTGTAAACAAATTTTTTGTGAGGTTTTGTTTGAAATCTGTTCAACTCAGACGCGGTAATCAACCGAGGGAACTTTGGAAATAGGTTTTCTTGGGAAAATTCCAATAAACTGTAATGCGTTGAATTCTTTTTAACTTTCAGTTTAAAATAAAGTTTAGTATATATTTCGCTAAACTTTGGCGTGAGATTCATTAAATTATCTGTTTGGAGAATATTCCAATATCCAAGGCTCATGAAGATAGAATATTTAAATAGAAAAATCTTTCCACGATTGATGTTATAATTTCTTTGAATACACGTTATTTTTGAATATTTGGGATATCGATGTATACATCTAATATTACTTACGTATTATTGGGAATCATTATGAACGTTTAGGTGGTACAGCTTATCACAGTTAACTTTACATACGGCCAACGGAGAGCCCAGAGTGGCAGAAACTATATATATCGAACCCAGAGTGGCAAATACTATATATATCGAACCCAGAGTGGAAGATACTATAAATATCGAACCCAGAGTGGAAGGTACTATAAATATCGAACCCAGAGTGGCAGACACTATAAATATCGAACCCAGAGTGGCAGGTACCAAAAATATCGAACCCAGAGTGGCAGATACTATAAATATCGAACCTAGATTGGCAGATACTGAAAATATCCAACCCACAGTGGCAGATAGGTACTATAAATATCGAACCCAGAGTGGAAGGTACTATAAATATCGAACCCAGATTGGCAGTTACTGAAAATATCCAACCCAGAGTGTCAGATACTATAAATATCGAACCCAGATTGGCAGATTCTGAAAATATCCAACCCTCAGTGGCAGATACTATAAAGATGATTTTACTTTAATTTAGGTAGGTACCTACCTTTTAAAGATGATTTTATTTTAATGTAGTATAATATATAATTGGTACCTAGGTAGGTACCTTTATTAAGGACATAAGAAACACCACAAGATTTTTTTGTGTATTTTTCTAACTGAACGCTGCAATAGATAATAATTATAAGTTATATTTTTATGTAAAATGTTCATTTAGTTGCAAGCTAGAAAGGTAATAAAGTTGACATATAATTAATCATTTCTAATATGCATAACTAAATGATCATGAAAAGTTATTTTGCGAAGAGTACGTTAAATAATGAGGAGTAATTAAGAAATTTGGAAAATAAAAGCTATTTTTTGAAAACCATAATAATATGTAAAATTCACAAATAGGTAGTAATGCAGGCCTTGTGTTGAAGCGTGCGATATGATGGGGAAAAAACTCGGGAAAACTCTAAATTTACAAAATTTAGTATCTATCTGATGCATTTCTAATATCACACGGAAACTCCAACTAGAATTTAAAGTTTTAAATTTAAATATATTCATTTAAATGTCGGAATAAGAATAAGAGAATTCCAAAACCAAGGACAAATACGTGAAAAGAAAGGGCAAAGAAAATTCCTGAAAATCCAATGCGAATTGAGAAATTTATATTAGAAATATATGAAAATAGAGCGGGAAAATATTCTAAAGCCGCGACCGTGGAAGACGTGAAATAGACCACCCAAAGGTGATTTTATTGAATTATTATATAATTTATTTTTTTAATGTTTTTAAAGTAAAATAAATCTGTTAATGACGTTATTGTCTCACAAACTCAACATAAAATGTGGCAAGTGGGAAACACTCGTATGCAAATTCTTAATTCAAACTTGTTCATGTATAACAAAGATAGACATTCAAAGAATATGTGCGAATGAATGAAATAAACGATATCGGGCGGCGTTTTCGTTTTTACGTCAAAAACTACATTCTACGTCACGGGTGTGACTGAGATAACAAGATACGCTTACTCGCTTACAATAAAAGGGTGCGTATAAACAGATACTTATAATTCTACGTATACATACGCGAGCCGAATTGCCGAACTGGACCTCAACTAATGGGAAAGAAACGAAGCAACCGCAAATGGCGCGAAACGCCGCTTGCAGTTGCTCCGTTCCCGTAATTTGTGGCTCGGTTCGCGATCCGGTTCGCAAATGTACCTATACGTACCATAAGACGAACACGGAATACTGTATGAGACGACCTACTATTAGTGTGTCCTTCTTATACTTGTGTTTTGCTGCGTTCGCTATCTCACTTTCTCTAATGGCGCTGAAAATGTTCGGGAAACAATCGAAATAATTGAATTTATTATATTGAATTATAAAATAATATAAGTATGTGCATTTACGATTGAAATCTTATTTTTTGTCTTTTACCGGTGTTTTCATTTTGGCACTTTTTTAATGCAATTTACTTAGAGGTAGCACACGACCTTGCGCGATGCATGACAGTTTAGTACTAAAACTACGAAATCGAAAGCAATACAATTATCTTGCTTTTGGCTTGCCACTTTGAGATTTCTACAGCGCGTCTATATATATTGTAAAGTCATTGATTTTAATATTATTATTCTCCAACTTGAAAATGAATAGTTTGTTCAGCTTTCAGCGATGAATTATGTTAACATCAAACATAAAATGTTTAACATATTCGTTTGATTATGACTATGTGATTCTTTGCATACGTTTTTTTAATATCTGTTCAGACAACAGCAATATTGCAAAATGCACATATTTGATCACTTGAAACAACCTAGAAATTATTTAATAATTTGTACTGACGAATTATTCAAAATACTTTGAACTTTGAAAACATTCTTCAATATTGGAATCCTCACCTAAATATAATATTATGAAAGTAACTGTGTTTATTTAAACAAAGAATCAGTGAAAAATAACACCTTATAACTTGACTGGGGCGATGCAATACGTAGTAATGCCAAATCATGTGTTTTTGGTTTGAAAATTTGGTCGCCTAGAAATGTTTCAGACGCTTTAATTAAATACTGCGAGTAGAATACATCCTGGCCTTTGAAATACTCGAGTATTTTTTAGATAAGTCTGTAGTGGTACGCAACTACTTCATTCGAACGAAATTCTAGAAGTCTCGATTGTTCCAAACAAACTTCTTGGATGTTCTTTTATTTATTTGTTTGGAAAATTCTACATAGCAACCAAATTGTTCCAGAAGCTTCTTCACCTTTTAAAATCGACAGCATGAAGAAATCAGTCAGTCATCAATCTCCCATCAGTTAACAAGGTGCTCAACGAGTCACCAATCAGCCATCAGTTAACAAGGTGCTCAACAAGTGATAATCCGCGCACCTCACTTGCGCGAAGGACATTCTTCCCGGCTCTCATCATGGACTCCATAGGGATATCATCATAGCGTTTTGGCCCAGATCGCCGTTCCTGGCCAACGCTACGTGGATTACAGCGCCTTGGTTCCAGCGTCTCTGACCAGCGCTTCATCCACTCACCATGACCACCACGAGGACACGCAGCATCCTCACTGGTCTACCAGCTCCCGCTCAACCGCATACAAGGTCCACCGCACCTTCGGCATTCTCGTCAGCACTGGAGTACTGATTGCCAAGATCGCCAGTGCCTGACAGACAACGAGTCCGGTCACCAGCGCCCGGCGTCGACTCACAGACCCGCGCTTGACCAGCCATCACAGCCAGCATCCGGAGAATACAACATCAGTCCTACGCCCACTCTCATCACGGCCTTGACTCACAAAATAAACACTCTGACCTTCACAACATCTTTCATTCCGTGCCTCCTCACCAGATCACCAAAGTGGTGACCCCGACGTGATCTGGTGAGGAGGCACGGAATGAAAGATGTTGTGAAGGTCAGAGTGTTTATTTTGTGAGTCAAGGCCGTGATGAGAGTGGGCGTAGGACTGATGTTGTATTCTCCGGATGCTGGCTGTGATGGCTGGTCAAGCGCGGGTCTGTGAGTCGACGCCGGGCGCTGGTGACCGGACTCGTTGTCTGTCAGGCACTGGCGATCTTGGCAATCAGTACTCCAGTGCTGACGAGAATGCCGAAGGTGCGGTGGACCTTGTATGCGGTTGAGTGGGAGTTGAGCAGCTTGTCAACTGATGGCAGATGATGACTGTGATGAAAGAATGAAAAAAAAAAAAAAACTATGATGAAAGTGGAGGCCCCGACGAGATAGTGTTACCCCGACTCACCGGTAACCCCGTCTCAAAATGGGTGATCGGTTGAGGCACCATGGAGCTGCGTGCACCAGACCATCTCCGCACCAGCGCGGATAATAGTGCCCACCATGGTTACCTTGAGTGTATCCTCAGATTGTGTTGTGAACAGTGTTTGTAATTTATAATAATTTTGTTTTTTCTAACCATATTATTTTTTTTTTACGTGAGAGAATATACAACAACTATACAGTGGCCCTGAACCCAAGATAAATGCAACGATACCAGCACCAACCCTTCCTATTACCATCAACAAGCAAGATCTGACTCAACTTTTCTTTCTATCGCGGCCCTCAACCATGCCGCTGGAAGGGGAGTACTGTAGTGGTACGCAACTACTTCATTCGAACGAAATTCTAGAAGTCTCGATTGTTCCAAACAAACTTCTTGGATGTTCTTTTATTTATTTGTTTGGAAAATTCTACATAGCAACCAAATTGTTCCAGAAGCTTCTTCACCTTTTAAAATCGACAGCATGAAGAAATCAGTCAGTCATCAATCTCCCATCAGTTAACAAGGTGCTCAACGAGTCATCAATCAGCCATCAGTTAACAAGGTGCTCAACAAGTGATAATCCGCGCACCTCACTTGCGCGAAGGACATTCTTCCCGGCTCTCATCATGGACTCCATAGGGATATCATCATAGCGTTTTGGCCCAGATCGCCGTTCCTGGCCAACGCTACGTGGATTACAGCGCCTTGGTTCCAGCGTCTCTGACCAGCGCTTCATCCACTCACCATGACCACCACGAGGACACGCAGCATCCTCACTGGTCTACCAGCTCCCGCTCAACCGCATACAAGGTCCACCGCACCTTCGGCATTCTCGTCAGCACTGGAGTACTGATTGCCAAGATCGCCAGTGCCTGACAGACAACGAGTCCGGTCACCAGCGCCCGGCGTCGACTCACAGACCCGCGCTTGACCAGCCATCACAGCCAGCATCCGGAGAATACTACATCAGTCCTACGCCCACTCTCATCACGGCCTTGACTCACAAAATAAACACTCTGAGCTTCACAACATCTTTCATTCCGTGCCTCCTCACCAGATCACCAAAAGTCTTTTTATAAGCCCAGAAAAAAATAATGTATCTGGCCTATGAAAACTGCTTTAAGTTCAAAATCTCTTCTTACGAACCCATTTTCGGTTATGGTGTTATTGTGTAATGTGGCGAATTAAGTTATTTATAAAATGATCAAAAAACATTTATATATTTGTGCCTGAACATCCACAAAATAAAATAAAAGGCACTTTTTGGCCATGTTTTTTTCTTGCATAAATCAAAGCAGATGTATGGTGTTAAGCGGGAATTTAAGACTTATCGCCATCTACGTAAGGTGTGTTATTGATAGCGGCTCGATTCAAAATATTACACGACGTAGTGCATCGCCTTAATATGTTTTTTAAATGTCTTACATTAGTTCCAATTTTAAAATTGACCTGAAAAAGTAAGCCATAAGCCCACACATGAAGGAAAACACAAGAAGGGCCTTGTGGGCGTGTTTCGTCTGCCTATATTTCTATACAAAATTGTGTTTCACAATGATCACAAAATTCAAATAGGATGGCGATATACAATTTCAGGCAAGTGTAAGAGAGACAGACCGCGTGGTAAAAAGGTGTAGAAGCAAAAGGTACTAAGTTAGTGGAACATTTGTTTCCATTCAAGTTTATATAGATGTCACTTCTGGTTTTCTTCTTTATTATATGTGCCCACACAATATTCCATTTAAAATATAGAATAAATAAAAAAAAGTGGGTGTGTCAAGCCTACGCAAGACAGAAGTGAAACTTCTAGTTTCAGCTGATGCTTGGCGTGGCGCAGTTCGCTGGTGTCTGAGAGAGAGGAAAGAAGAGAAGAGAGAGAACGTTCGTGAGCGGCTCCCCCACCTCAACAAGGTTTCACTTCAAAAATGCCACAGCCGAGAATCGAACCTCGCTTAACTGATTGAAAGCCAACCACGCTGAGCACCAACTGTAAGCAAAGCCGCATAAATTGATTATATTATGTAGGTTCTGAAAATATGAGAGCTTGTTATGTTTTATAATGTTACCTACATCACACCCAAAATATAATATATTTTTAAAAATAATGTACAATGTACAGAAATAGAATCCCACACAAGATCGCGTAGTGCGCTCTAGCGAACGGATATTTTATCAGAGGGAGATAGTTTTAATTTTTTTTTCTGTAAATTATTACATATTATCAAAATAAATAAATTAATTAAATAAATGTAATACAATTATCATAATATACGGATTAGATAATAATTTTAATCCAACACAATAACGCAAAGCGCGCTCTAGCGGAGTAATGTTTTATCACAGTGAGATAAGTGTTTTTATTATTTTGCAATATTATTTTCTTTTAAAAAATGTTCTGACCTACTAAAAAATAAGATATTGAATGAAAAAGGCGTTAAAAACAAAAAAATAATGTGCGATGGCCGAGAATCGAACTCGGATCAACTGCTTGGAAGGCAACTATGCTGACCATTACACCACCAACGCCAGTTGTCGGGATGAGCTAAGAAGCATTTATATGTTACTTCAAAACTTTGACTAGATCAAATGAACTTTAATCGGTGGTGGGGGTACCCGCATTTTCGTTTCGGTCATGAGTCGGTTTTACTCCGGTCCTCGAAATTGCATGACGCGCGTAAAGAAGTTTCACTTCAAAATATCGTTTGGTAAAATCTTGGAGGTACACATCCTCCATGGGTAAAATTAATGACTGTATAAATAAGAGATTAAAATGTTTTATAAGTAGGTACTTATATCTGGACTAAATTTGAAAAGATTATTTTATATTTGAATTATTTTCTCAACAGTTCTAAATTTGAAAATTTCACGTTCAGGCAAATAATGTTAACATGGAGGTCACGTTTGAATGTAATTGTGTACACCAATAGCATCGGAAATTTAAAAAAGTTACTGTAACCTGTTCGTAAAAGGAAATTATATTGTTTAATAAATAATAATTATCTATTGCAAGTAGCAGTGCAACCAAGCCACCTAGAAATAACTTGGTTTGTTTGTTGAAATTTCAGAACACTAACCGCTTAGTTGTTGATCGATTAGGAATTTTGCAATATTGCAATAAGTCTTTGTTGAAATCACCACTACCATTGCAAAACTTGCTGAAAACAACGGGCTAAATATTCGCGATTAAAATGTTTTTATCAAATTTGAGTGCAAACTTTGACCGTTATTCGCGAAAAAATATTGAACTTAATAGCTATATAAGTTTCCTTCTGTAAATGGTGCATTATACAAATATATATCTCTCTGTGATGTAACATTATGTTTATTAGTGAATGTATGTGAAATAAGTACTGTGCCTTTGTTTACAGCGCTATATTATATCTATTTATTATTACTTTTATACATATAAATGATAGTATGTTTAGCGGCCGCATGGCGGACACCGGACGGGCGGCTTTAGTTATTTTAGAGTTTTTTTTCCGACTTTATGCTTATATAATGCACTTGCATAATGTAGATTGACTAGATGATAATTTGTGGAAAAGTGTGTGGAAAGGTTTAGTTTTTTCCTGTGGGAAACATTTATCCCGGACATAAAGTCGGAAAAAAAAAATTATTATTAGGTATGGTTTACTAATATATGACTCGTCGTATATATGACTAGCTGTAGTCCCCGGTGTTGCCTGGGCTGAAGGCAGAGTTTTTAGAAATTTGACTTAGACAGTGACCTTCCTCTTGTTTTGAAATCAAGTGTGCAAAATTTCTTCAATCTCGGAATAAAACTGTAGATATATATGTAGAATTACGCCCGTGTCCGTCCGCTCGCCGGCCCCCGCATAAATTATTATTTATATACATCTTGTGTAGGTACAGGTTGTTAAAGAACGTACTCCACTCCAATTAAATGTTGGTCACAGGTGACATTTTTAATGTTTTTTTTCAACGTAAAACATTAAAAAATCAGTAGTTTTTGGATATTTATGGATGGGGTGAGGGGTTGGGAGTTTGATTAGCTAAGTGACCAGTGACGACAGGTGAAAGATTTCGTTTTTTGTTTGGTTTTGAAAATATATATAAAAAGAAAATTATAAACGAAGAAAATCGCCGGATTCCAAAATTTCTTTTACGTATTTTACTCCAAATAATATCAGGAATCACTGGTTTAAAGCAAGTTAAATAAGTCCCTAAAGATTCGGCATTCCGAATTTCTACCGAACTGTAACATATTTCCTTTAAACACTTTTTTCACTTGAGTTTTTAAGTTCTTCAAAAAATGTGTTATTTTTTTAAAGATAATCTCCGTACATTTGTAATGCTAAAAAATTAAAAACATTTAATTCCCTGTACATGATGTTAGATTATGAAGCTTGTGTCCATACAAAACACGACGACTAGACATGAAAATATGAATGAATAAGGTGGTAAATATTTTATTATTGTAAAATTCATTAGTTTTGCGAATAACCGATTTCTTTTCAAGTTTCTGATTTATCCTATAAAATAGTGATAGATACCTACTGAACTCCCAGTATCGCTCTTGTGAAAGACTACCACTCAGAATCGTTGCTTAAATTGACTTTAGCCTTGTTTAGTGACCAGATCTGATTAGAAGGGTGTGTACAAAGATATTAGAAGAACGAGATGTGCTATGAGCAGTTCATACTGTGTGGAATTGTTTTGCCCAGTGTCGCCGGTTTTGTTCACCAATACTACTGCACACCTTCGCTTACGCTAAGGTATCCGCACTAATACAGAGAACAGATTTCTGTGCGTATACGTCCCGATAGTATTCAAAGTACCCTAATTAGGTAGTACTCCGCCTACGGTCCGGCGGCCAACATAGCATATCTCGTTCTTCTAATATCTTTGGGTGTGTACTTCACACCCACGTGTTTTTTTATTTGTATTTGTGTGTGTTGATTTTATAATCCATTACATTGTTATATAAATACATAGCTCTCGTAGTTCCTTTGTAAATAACACGTTCATTTATTGTAATCAGAAAATAGGTTTTTTTTTATGTATGACTAAACTAACTATAAAAATAAAATTATATAACGATCAGTTCAATGATGTCTTCTCGGATAAAAACAGTGATATTATCGCTGATTTGAACGAAGGTGTTTATGCGCGAACCAAACTCGGAAGAGATGAAAATAAAACCTTAGTATTATCATCTACTAGTAAAGTGGTTGTCGTGTCCATAATCAGAGGTGGTATTAGGTACCAGTAGTTCTTTTCTGTCCTAGACAGGTCCCAAACGACTTCCTTGAGGGAAGAACCAGTCAGCTTCCGGAACCTCTTTTTATCCTTTGTTTATATATCCCGATGGAGTCACTGCTAGTCACCGGTTTGTTGTATACAACCAACAACTAACAGGAACAACAAGTTGTGAACATCTTAGAAGTTACGAACGATAGTGCAAGTAATAACAACGATGTTACACCTAGTGCTGTTATCTACCAAATTTTCAAAAGTTTCTGAAAAACTATTGTTAAATGGTTAAAAAACTTGCTTTTGCTTTCTTGGTTCTCAAAAGCGGATATTATGTGTCTTGAATGAATGTTCACTTGTTAAATTATAACTAAATAACACCTAAGTAGGGACCAACGTACTTATTTAAAGAAGAACATAAATAAACTTTATCGTATAAAGGTGAATTGATGACTTAAGATATATTAAAAAAAGCAAATTTAAATAAAACAAACAACTTTTTATACACATTTAATCAAAAGAATCACGAATCAATGGTTTCTTCGTCAGGGTTGGTTTTGAAACATGTCGATTATTTTAATTAAATACAGCAATAAACGCCACAAAGTGAATTTGCAATTATCGTGGAAGCAATATAAGGGACTCCATTTTTGCATATTTACACATAGATTTAGTAGAAAGTATACAGAATAAAAACATTTACTCAAGAAATACAACAAAACTACAAATAATGTGTTAACTTTACAAAAAAGATGCACATTGTCAGATCTGTTGTTTCTACATAATCTGATAAATAATAAAATAGATAGTCCCGAATTGCTATCCATCATTGGTTAAAATGTTCCAACGAGGCGTACCAGGCACACTACACTTTTTCATATTGAAGCCAACAATACCAATGCAGCAAACAACTAATAATTACTCGCGCAATCACAACTTACACCCACTACGAAAAATTACTAGACTTAGACATCTTTCATGATTCCTTTCTAACATACAAAACTAACTTATTTAATTTCTTAGCGTGACATATTTCAAAAACACTTTCACTTCATTTTTCAAAACTTCTATGTATTAACAGTCTAATACGATTCGTGAGCATTCTTGATTTAAATTTCTTTTTTTTCTCTTCCTACATTTTCTTCCTTTTATAACTATTACCTACTCATACATAAATTTAAACTTAAACTCATTGATTTTAACTTAAAATCATTAGTTTTCAGAACAATCACAGGCGAAATTACATAATGATATTTTATGCACATACGTAATAGGTACTAAAACTATCTAATAACGAAAAATATCCTTAACTGTATCTTATTGTACTGTGTATGTCATAGTAAATAAATAAATATAGAATAAGCTACAATTTTGAGTATTTGATTTTTAAAAACTATAATAATAGTGTTCATATTATTGTTGAAAATCCGTTATTACGCATACAGAATAACACAACTTATTACAATATTGAATCGTTTGAAATAGCTGCAAGATGATTTACACGCATTTCGGTAGGTATTTTCGAAACTGCAACTTCAGCCATACATGCGGAAATTAGCATAATAATAAATACAGCATTCTCCTTATAACCTTTCGAGGAAGTCCAGTCTAAATAATTACTCTTACAACTGAAGCAATGTTACGCCCAAGTTTAACCGCTGGCATACAAGTTTGCAATTTTCATGGGGTCACCATGCAGTAGAAAATATTTTATTAGATAGGTACTTACCTGCTAGTTTTGCTGGTTGGGTACCTGCTTTAATCGTAGAACGGCTCTCACCGTATGAACGTCTCTGATCTGCATATATTTTACAAGCAATGCGATGTCCCAATTTACATGGCCGCATACGAGGGGAGAATTCTTAAGTGAATTAAAAATAGGCTTCTGCTCAAGCCCACGTCTAGACATTTTGACCCTGTGCATCTTCTTTAGTTGTTTTATCACCGAGAATACTGACGAGCTATGCCGTATATGCCGCTACCGTATGCTTCATTTCAAAATACACTTGTGCTATAACATTGGGATAGCTAATTATGTACCAGTAAACATATTTTTATGTACTTTCCCGCTTTTTTATCGGTTGTAATCACTTCCTCTTTCTCATAAATAGTGCACGTAGCAGAAAGTGGTTACCACACAGCTCTCAGTGGCAGAATTAAATAGATAAACCGATAGAAACACTTGAGAAAGAATTCCCAGATGTTCTTCTGATCTATTCGAAACCGATTTTAAAGAAAACTGATATTGCCAATTTACCTAAGACATTTAGACTCGTCCACAACCTATTTCTACTATTATAACACTTCTATCTCCAGTGGTCAGGACCTTACCTGATTTATTGTGAATTTGCGTTATTATAGTATCAATACTAATAACATTATTTCTATTTGTCCGCAGGTGTCATGCAAATGATTGCACCTAACGAGCTGTTCTCCCGCCGGCAGCGATAAGGTGCGCCCAGGATTCTTACGAAAGTTCCAAGAAGTTGAACGGATGTGACTCGCTTCCCGGAAGCCTCCTAAACGTCGTTACGGAGATGAAGCGGAACACTGAGATGATCGGAAGACTGCTGTTGCTGGCCGCCATAAGCGCCAACCTCGCCACGTGCGCCCCCACCACGAGGCCCCTGGAGCACTCGCCGAGCGAACTAGCTTGGGATGCGTGGCTGCAACAGGGCTCGAGACAAGCGGCCCCGCCTCGCAGAATTACCACCAAGTCACTTTTCGTGTTCCCTCACCTGGGGCCTGAGTCCCTCCCCGCCTGCGCTGATGGCTACCGCCCAGACTCCATGGGCCGCTGCGTGAAGGTCGTCAAAGTCGACGAGACCGCTCACCTAGAATTCCTCCTACAAAAGCTCAACTCCCAATTCGCAACCGAAACTTCAGAAAGCCAAGATGAAGCTTACGATTACGACATTGAACCCGAGTCTACTGACGCTTCAGGACCATTCCAGTTCAGCATCCCTTTAGCTTTGCAATCCGGATCTAAACAGGACTCTGAAGAAGTAGTTCTCATCACAAAGAAACAGCCAAACCAGCCGATACCACCGCCAAAACCAGCGACCCCTGCGAAGGCCCCTACATCTTCTCCCGAAGTGGTCCCAGAATACAACAACGATGGAAACCAGTTTTTTCTTGACAATGTCTCTGCAGCAACTGAAGGAGTTCTACAACAGAATCCGTCAGTATCTGCAGAGCCTCTACCAGTACTACTTCGGAACTCGACCAACACGGGATTAACGCTTCTGGCGCCGACTAATGGAAAGTTTGAAAATGTCACGGCTGAGAATAAAGATAAATCTATTGGAGCCGCTCTAATTGAAGAGTTGGAGAATGTCAAAGCGGACATTATTAAAGTGGTTGAAAAGCTGGAAGGGTTGAAAGCAACGACTGTTAACCCTGTTGCTGAGCTACAACTCCCAGAAACAACCATCGTAAAGTCAAGTTTTGTGAACGTCAACAAACCAGCTGATCAAATCAAAACTACTCCTAATAAAGTGATCATCGGTACTAATGGCGATTTTGTACCCAACAATACCGCTACAAGCTTTACCGAAAATGATACAGTGGTGATTAATAAAAGAGATAAAAATGAATCTCTCGTGAATCAGATAGAAGCATTAAAGGTAGAGCACCAAGACGAAAAGCTAACTGGAGCACCTACAGAAACTAGTCATGCTGAAAATCTTGAAACATCATCGAAAGTAAAAGAGACTAAAGCTAACGGTACTACTGCTCAGGCGATTGAGTTATCTCCTGTAAAAATTGACATAGCGATTGATAGAACGTTAGTCGATTTCGAAGAAAAGGTTAAAAAAATACGGCAGTTCGCAGATGTTTCTAGAAATACCGAGGGGCCATTTTCAACTAACGGAATTGGCTTGCAAAAAAAAACTTCGGGTGATTACGTGCGATTTCCTTCTACCCAATCCGAGAGTTCGACGGATCTAAACAAGGCTGCATCATCGAGCACGTTGCTTCAATTTCCCCTAGATTACGTGAGGGCTCCTAACTACGCTCCGGGGGGAGCTCCGCCTCTACTATATCAAGATAAAAGCCCTTTAATGAACTACCAAAAGGATCGCAACTTTCAGGATTCCAGTGAAAGACCTCCTTACTGGTTGCCTTATGGATGGAATGTAAACAATCCTTCCGGAGAGCACAACTTGATGGATTTGTGGTCTAGGATGTCCTCAATGCAACGATACCCCTACAACGTCAGATTTGAAAATGACCGCCATCAGAATCACCACCAAAACCTTTACCCAAGTTCTCAAGAATCTGGACAGAGAATGAGTGTTCGCCATACCCCTGTCAACTACAGGCAAGGCAGAGACGACATCTTCAGAGGGCGGCAAGTCTACCAAGATGAATCGATGAACTACAAGCGAAGTAGACATCCTCACTTCCGAGAGTCCGAAGAGCTTTCCAGGATACTGGAAGCGTTCAATGGGAGATAGATCAGTTGAATCCCTATTTCGTGTATTCCACACTAAACTTCAATGTTACCACAGTATGAACAATAGTTCATTATTTTTATCTTAAACAAACCAAAAATGTGTAATATATATCTTGACAGTACAAGCATTTATTTTTAAGTGTAAATACTAGTATATTTTTATTTAATCTGAAAAGCCAAATGTTAAGATGAATTGACTGGAGGAGGTTGACAACCGATAGACGATTCGGGAGTTTGATTAAAAAATTATTTATACGTACAAAATATCTAATCACAACTAGTTGACCTTATATTTTAGTGCAATTTCACGTTTATACTAATTGGTTACATTGGAAGCGTTTTGATTGGTTCTCCTCTTGTATTTAGATGTAGTATAAATGTTGACAGTTTGCAGCTTTGTTCCCTTGGAATTACCTCTTGCATGCGAATAATTGCCATTATAAACGTTATGTCTTAGAATAATTTTGTGTAATTAAATTACGAAATTGACATTTCTAACCTCAAACGAAATTTAAAGCGAAATTATATTCCATTTTAATATTGAAATTGGGAAAAAAATCTGTGTTGATTGTTTAATTATTTGAGTTTCAAAATTGATAAAATTCAAAATAAATTATTATTATATACAGATTCACAGTTTCGCCGTCTAGGTACTTACCTAATCAAATTTTACCTCCAGTTAATGCATCAACTTTAGTATAATATTTCTAGTAATAATTATTCTATTATTCGTAATGAATTTTGAGATTTTGTGTATAGTGTATAGGTACCTTTATTTATTAATAATTATTTTAAGATATATTTTTATATAATTTGCGTGTCATCATCACGAAAACTTGCTAACTTTTGTATTAACTGTTTAATTGTGTTAACTTAGCATTTGCTTACATTAATTATGAAGTCAACTTACGTAAAAGTTCTTTAATTATGTATAATTGATATCATGTTTTCTTCAAAGTTAACGACCGAAAACTACCAAACTCCACTTTCGACACATAAATCATGTAGGACAATTAGATTAAACACCCAATCAGTAATTAAAATTAATTTCATTATTTTGTTTTCTCATCTTTATCGTGCTTAAAATTAAGTTATTGTTTCCTGTGCAAATACATTAAACCCAAACAAATAATACCAAACAAGATTCCATAAAAACTACAGGCAACGTTTCGCTAAAACGAACTTTTATATATTTATTTTAATTTAAATGTGTTTCTCAGATAAATAATTAATGTTTTATTATGGAAGGTTTTGTTTTGTGTTGATTCTGCGTTTGGTATAATTTGTTTGACTACAAATATTGTTGCCACAAAGGGTCGAATGATTCAACGAATCTAATCTTACTGCGTTCAGTGACCGAACATCAAACAAATAGATTTATTCGGGATTGTTGATACACAAGATATTATAAGATTTATTTAGTGATTCTGCCCTAAAAATAACTAAATTCTCAGACCAGTTGTCATGAATATACCTAATATTGTTCAATTGAATATTTTTGACTAAATTCAATTTCAATGCGTTAAAAACAAAACTTATCATTAGTAATTATAGATTTTTTTAATGTTTTATTTTCATTTTATTTCTGTGTTATTTTTATAAATTGAAAACATGAGTGGCTGAAAATGTTATGTTACAATCAAAGTTATGAAGAAATTTGTATCAAAGATTGTTTAGTGCAATCAGGAAGGTACAACCAAGCTATTAGTGTTATTAAAGCATCCACTCTTGACTTCTAAAAGTGTCAGGTAACAAATATGTTTAGGTACATAACACCTTCGTGGATGCAAAAAAAACAATTAAAAAAAAAAGTAACATAACACCTTCAACCACTTTCGAATTCAATTAAATATTTTTTCTAGATATCGCCGATTTAGCCCATTTAAAAAAATATATTTGGTATGTGTGATCTATTGTTAAAATTGGTTATTTAATTGAATTGTGTTATATTATAATTGTATTACCTTCGTGTGAGTTAATTACTATGCAGTTTGTATATCGACAAACCTGCGTGTCTACCTGTGATTATGACTATTATGTTAGAATGTTTATTACTAGTTTATGTTTGAACTATAAGATTGCCATTTTTCTTTTGCAAGTATTCTATGTGTTATTATTAAAATAAATATTTTAAAATACACCAGCGTTCGAATTCAACGTTTTTTGGAACATTACTACACTTACATTTACATTAATACATTTTGTATTCCCCTCTAAGCAAAGCCTAACCTAACCCAACAGATAGAACGTATATGCGAATCGGCCAGATGGGGGGAAGTAAAAAAATAGGAGGAACGTTGTTAGCTTATGTTATGCTACGTATACATACGCGAGCCGATCTGCCGAACTGAACCTCAACTTATGGGAAAGGAACGCCGCGTTCAGTTGCTTCGTTCCTTTCCCGTAATTCGTGGCTCGGTTCGCGTTTCGTTTCGCAAATGTATACGTACCATTAGATTAAGAGGAGCACGCACAGTGCGATTGTTAACGTGTTGAAATGGACAAGAAAAAACTTACTTTTGTTTTTTCGATTGTGCCATGTACTAAACATTTCACCAACTGGAACGTTCATTTCCCGGGTACTGGTTTTATAAAGATTTTCTACTTAGTTGACCAAAATCACAAACCGGAGCAGTATATTATTGATTTAACGAACCGGAGCGACGTTCCGGATTGGTCCGGTTGAATCCGAGCGCTAAAAATATCTTTTTTCTCATCTTAAGACACCCCTTCATTACTAAGTATTTATTTATTTACTACTTAATTTGGTTTACTCTATAAAATGAGGTTTTGACTGATTTTTTATAAGTTAATTATTATTTGAATTTTGAAAAACTAGGTATTCTCTATAAATGATTTTGGAATTTAATAAATGTATTATGAAATGTGTATTTTCAAATGATAAGTATCATTATATAAATTAAAAATATTTTGTGTGAAAAAGTAAAATTAGTCAATGGAGACCGTAATACGGGTCAGTAATATTTATTCTATTAATGTAATTTATTCAACGTGTTGTCTCTATAATCTATGGTATTTCTAGATCAGGGGCGTGCCGTGCTTGGCAAGTTATTAAAAACCGAACGCCGCTGCTCTGGAATACAATTACTTTTTAATATGGCTTTCTAAATGTTGTAAAATCATCACTAATCATCAGTGTACCTATCTATTGTAGTATTCTTCATTTTATTGTGACAATGTCTATGTAATAATAACCAAAGTGTTAATGCAAACAATGATGTTTTATTTCCAATCCACCCTTGATTGAAATCCCTGATTTTCCCTAAAAAGATATAAATAATAAAATCAATAAATGCAGTAAAGCCTAAACGAGGTAATAGAAAAATAACGCATAAGTATTATGCAGGTATTATTATTACCTATACAGGGTGTATCGGCACGTACCCGACAAACTTTAACCAGCTATTCCTCAGCACATTTGGAGTAAAAAATGTTATGGGCACTTTGCTGTCCAGTAACATTTTTTTTCAAAAAAAAAAATCCACACTCCTTCACTGTCATTGGCATTGTTTCGTGTTCAACAGCTGTTATTAGCAAGTGTGTCAAAAAGCGTCCTCGCTCTTTCATACACACTAAATAATAATAGTTAAAAATGAGACGAATGGTGCCGTGCCATTTCGTTGGATTGTAAAAGCGCGCCAATGTAGGTATACACATACATTATTCAACGAAACTCGAATAAAATATTGCCAGATAGGTTTTCAAACTTTGACAAAGGATAAAGCATTGTTAGCATGTGGTGAAATATGATTTTTTTATTAAAAAAAATGTTACCGGACAGCAAAGTGCCCATAACATTTTTTACTCCAAATGTGCTAAGGAATAGCTGGTTAAAGTTTGTCGGGTACGTGCCGATACACCCTGTATATATACATATATATATTTTTTTATTTAAGTTTTAATCCAGCAGGACTGGGAGGATAGTGCAATCCCAGTCTGTCATATTACATGAAATGCAGTAAAACAGGGAAACAATAAAATAAAATAAAAAAATTATAAAAATGGGAATAAGATAAAAAAAACAAAGAGAAAAAAAAATATTAGTAAGGTACAAAATAAAATAGTCATATAAGAATAATAATAATATAAAAAGGTAATACAATAAAAACAATTAGATATAGCGCAGAAAATTTAGTTAGTCATATTTGTATTAAGCGCAGAATTCACACACAGATTTGTTCGGCATACGAATACGACGGACAGATCGACTCGGTTTGTCGCGTCGTCTCCTTGGGGTGGGGGTGTTAGTTTTAGATTCTAGAGAATTTCAACGATTTCGATTGAGAATTTTTAATACAAAATGAAACATTGAAATTTTATTACTTTTCCCTGAGAATGCTCGACGGTCAGATCCGTCAAGCAAATCCGTGTGTGTTAAGCCCTTGTAAATAGTAACGGGTGTCTCTCAATTTAATTAATGTTAAAAAAACTTTCAAACTGTTCAAACTCATTTTAATTAATGTCAAATTACATAGCAGTTTTGAATTTTTATTTATGAAAAACAGCCATTTGTAAATTAGCACCATCCACTTCTCCACACTTTTTTTGTCTGGAACTAAAATGTTCAATCACTCGCTGAAGCATTGTTATTGGAATTGCATTGATTTCGTCTGTGATTCTTAGCCAGAAAACATTCAAGTTTGGTTGAAAACTTAAGTAGCCCCATAGGAAAAAGCCAGCAGGCGTTATATTTGGACTCCTCGGTGGCCAGTTGATGTCTCCTAGGCGACTAATTGCTCTTTTAGAGAATAAATCGTGAATAGCAGTTAACGAGCCATTTGTTACGTGGGAAGTGGTGTCATCTTGCTGGAAAAATGTGTTGCAGTTGTAGCAATCTGATTTTGCATTTCTGGAGCCAAAAAAATCCGGATCATATTCATATAGCAATATCGGCCGAAACGAAAAACATTCCGAGACACCCGTTTAAATTCAGTTCATCGTCACATTCCTCTAGAACTCTAGACAATCTAGCGATGCATGACGCACGACGAACGACGCATGACGCATATCCGTAAATATGTGAATCGTCAAGAGAATTTTGTTTTTTTTTTTAAATATTATATACATATATTGCCCTCGCCGCCCCTGCACTGCCATCTAATATCCCGTGTGACAGCTGCATTTTTCCTGATGCCAAGGGGTAACAATAATTTCGTCAACGGAAAATCACTGGTATAGACGTGAATAGGAGAGAAAAAGTCTTGAAGCCCTTTTTTCTTTGTTGTACATATAAGGACGGATGCTGGTAGCTTGCTCCATATTCATCGATAAGCCAATGACATAGGCTACAAATCCGAAGGTCGTGGGTTCAAATCCCGGCGAGCGCAAGTAAATTTTATTTGGTTAATTTGAGTTATTTCATAATTTATAACACATTAAAAAATATTCTAGTATATTTGCGGCACGTTTCAGAGTGGTAGATACTTTCAGTATCGCCCTAGTGAATGACCACCATTCAGGATCTAAGCGTTTCTTGAAATGGCTCTAATCGCGTTTGGTGGCCAGATCTGAATAGCCAGATACTTCCCCACCTTCCTCTTACCCATCTCCTCCCCCCACTATCTTTTGCCTCAAAACATGATCATACCCCAATTGGAAATATCATAATCTCACTTGCTCCAGACGATTGGGAGAAGTTTGGAGTATTGTGCAATACTCATGTAAAAATACTGAGTGGGTAGGTTCCTTAAGCTCACCCTTATTACCGAATAATGAAATAAAATAATGGCAGGAGAAAATCAACGTAGAAAGAAAATACATTGTCATGGAAAATATTCATGCAATTATTATTCAAGAACAATCTTGTTAGAATTTTCCTCGGCGAGTTAGGCAAGGCAAGTACTTTCGTAAAATGATTGTTAAAACAAAAAGCCCATAACTACAGATTGACAAACTTGTAAATGAAATTTCAAAATGTATATAAATAAACTTCGATAGCCCACAATCATGAGTACCTAGTCATGAGTGATTGGAATAAAATACATATTATATTTAAAATATAATAATACAGCGCAATTAGTTTATAATAAATTACGAATGAATGGACTGAAAGTATAAATAATATTTAGGTAGGTACTTACTCACTTGCTTTAAAACTTCCATAAATATACCAAGCAAATAGCGATTGCGCATAAAAAGGTGTAATGACGATCATCATTGTGTGATAAAAAGATCCCTAAAGAAAGGCCCCTAAAAAGGGCGTTAATAAATGAATAAATAAATTTTATGGTATTGTACAGTATTGTATTTCGCGCCAAAGAGTGAAGTCTTCACACCGCATGCGCAATTCAGCCCGCCAATTACGTGGGCGACATCCCCGCCATTTACTTTAACTAGTCGCTTGCTTGACTGTTTCTCGGTAATGCCGCAATATATTCAATATTCAGTAAAAAGGATAAAACTATCTTATGGAAAAAGTATTTTCAAGAAGTAAATACCCTATACTTTTATACTAGTAAGTTCGTTCAGTTAGGTGTTACATGTCAAGTCTATAATTTTGCGCATAGAGCATTTTTTCTTGTTTCACTTGTTTGTGGGTTATGAATATGGCGTTTTTCATGTGAGAGCAGTTCTGAAAAATATAACCATGTCTTCGTCGTCGGAAGACGATTTCTACGGAAACACAGCGCAAAAGCTCCACGGTATGTATGTTTTGTATTTATTTCATATTTTTCAATAAACACAGCGGACTGTCAATTTGCCGAACACATTCTGAACAACTGATTGTCAAAAACATTTTGTAAACATCGCTACGTATTGTCATTACAAAGATAATTTATTTGTTGTCAAGACGTTTTCTTTATTTATTATTTCTGAATCCCGGCAAATTTCCCACAATAATGAGTTTGTATCATGTCATTTGTTCTGATAATTTGCGATGTCTATGAAATACCTTCATGTTTATAAAATTGCGAAACAGAGGTGTTGCTTGTTACATACGGAAAATGTGTTTGAATGAATGGTTTTACCTGTAATGAAATAAGGTTTAATATCTAAGATGTTTGCCCTTCAGAAATAATCCATTGCCCTGAAAAATCTTCGTCCTAAAGGTCAAACTAACATGAAAACGAAAGTCTTTATCGAGATCTAATCATTACGATGCTTTATTACTATATTTTAACACCCTGTTAAGTGTGGGTAATCCAAGGTAAATAATAATATTAATAATCAAAGCCCTAAAATTTTCACACGCTGTCATTAACTTTTTATTCAACTTCTAAAAATAGATTGCAAATCAATGTATGGAGTACTTGGCAAAATAAGAGTTTTAAAATATGTAATGCTAAAATTAAATTCTTATAACAATTCTTATACATAAATCAATGTATGGAGTACTTGGCAAAATAAGAGTTTTAAAATAACTAACTAACAATATGTAATGCTAAAATTAAATTCTTATAATATTGTAACATAAAGTGATCATAGGGTATTCAGTATTCCTTCATATTTGGGTTTTAAAACCATTATAAAATAATCTCATATGACAATGGGTCATGCATTGAAATAATACAAAATATTTATAAGGTGCTAAAGATCAACCAATGGAATTTATGCAAAAGTATTTTAATATATTTGTGGCGTAATCGATTGTTCTTGCAGGTTGTAAATTTCATTTATAAATATTATATTCCAAAACTATTATCAATTGCTAAAGGAAAATGCATTACCTCCGTTGCAACATCTACCTACCTGTCTCATAAATGACGCATGTTGCAGAAAGATTAAAAAGGAGCTCTCAGCGGCAGGACCTTATTATAACTATTAATAATACCCATGAATGGAATGGTAGAAGAATTAGAGGTCGTCCGAGGAAGACATTGAACGACAAGAGTCAGAATAACAGAAGTGAATGTATGAGACACATTAATGAATGTGAAGCTAGGAATGTTTGCCAAAACAGAATTGTGTGGCGGCATATCTTCTCTGCCAACCCCTCTGGAAAAACCGTATGGTTGTTTGTTAGTTGATACCATAGACCACCGTATGACGTTTGATGATTTGGCAACCATAAGGCATGTGCCATGTCTTGGTGATCGTAAACCTGTGAAAATTGTTTTGTGGAAAAGTTATGGAACAAAGAAACATTTTAAAATAGTGAAACTCTTTAGCATCTTTGAACCCTCAAATAAGCTCTAATATAGAGCTGCGTCAATCAATCATTTTACACGACCCGGGTCTCTCACGGCCCACTGGCAAAGTGATCGGATCGAGATTAAACGCTCTTTGATCAGGTACTTTTATACGTGGGAAAAATGTTATATAGTAGAGAAGAGATCAATGCACACGCTGCCCGGTTACATTACAGATGCCCGTCTACAAAATTCTTACATCGATAGTCGCTTATCACACCGGCCTCCTTCACGGGACACAGGTTGAAACGGTAACAACTGATGATTGAAAAGTGACCCGATCGCTCATTGGTGGTTCGTGAGCGGGTTACGATGATCGAGTATTTCACGATCGACCCATGACTACTCAAGTACTTATGTGTTTAAAATCTCTTTACAGAACTCAAGAAGAGCTGGAATCCCGGCATCAAGATCGACACAGTAGACAGCGACTGTCCAAGTGACTCAGATAAATCCCCAATCGTTGTGGACAGTCCGTCTCCCAAAATTCAGAAGAACAAGAAGTTCAAGAAACGCGTTCCCGCCAAAAAGATATCAGCAACAGATTCCACAGGCTCTACAGAGTCAGGTTAATTTCTGCTATTTATTTTCAATTTATGGAACTACGGCATTCCTATTTGGGTACTGTTGTGAAGCTGAAGGAAGTAGGGGAGAGAAACGAAGAAAAAGGCTTCCCCAATTGGGGTATGTTGTGAAGCTAAACGAATGAAAAGTTTTGGTTACCGCAAAACTGCCTAGTGAAAGGGAAACTATACTATTCCATATTTGGGTATTGTTGTGAGAACTGTTTTACCATGTCTCAAAACAATCTTTGAAATTATCGACACATTTCTTAAAGTGTCATCAAATTAAATTTGAAAATGTTAATAAATCATTTTTAAAATTCAACATGTTTTCACAATAATTTCTATTGGAATTTTATTATATAGTTGCACGGCCTAGTGCATTTTGAATCTGCAACCTCTTTTGGGTTCAAGGCCAAGGAAGGACCTTCTCAGTCTGCCAGGTTGTCATACTTGAAAAAGATGAAACTACATGATTAATTATTCTAGAAAAGGTTAAACCATACTGCACTTTTGTGTTATACATATTTTTATTTTATTTATTTATTTAATTTTCAATGTACATTTACAGTTAAAGCACTTCCAGTGGGAAGGGTGGTTCTACCTTTTACGCCAATCCTACTTGAATGGCTGTAAAGGCATTGTTTTCCGATAATTCTATATGAATATTGTATGTATACTAATCTCTTTGTAAGGGTCCCAACTATAAATATGTACGTGTATATATAAAAAATGTCTTGATTTCGATTTAACCTGAATCTTCATCAGGGTTTTATAAAACATACTAAATTAAGTACAGAGTACATATAATCTATGTTACCTGTACACTGTAACTCTAATTATTTGAATTTATGTTACCTGTAAACTGTAACTCTAATTCAATTATAATGTTTTATAAATCCCTGATGAAGGTTCTGGTCGAATCGAAACCGGTTTGTTTATATATTAATTGTTTATATGGTTCGTGGCATTGCAAAATCCTCTGGAATTTTTCAGAGATCTGGAGATTTCACGAAAAACTTTTTTTTAACACTTTGATTATAAAAAGAATAAACCTTTTATGCTAACCGTCTTACTAATTAGATTCTTACACACCTGTTCAACGTTGGTGTGGTAAAGCCGGCCTCGAGCCTGGTTTGGGACCGTTTGAACCAATCAAACACCATGGTAAGATTATTTTTTAATGATAAACTAATGTTTATAAGACAAGGTTTTATGCATAGTACAAAGGATAACAAATTATTATAAGCAATAATTAGTGAAAAGCAATTAGTGAAAAAATATAATAAGCAGTAATTGTTGATTGAAGTACTAGAACATATTGAATTATTTGGTGTGTTGGAAATAAGCCGACGTGGCTCAGTGGTCCAGAGCGTCTGACCGGACATCAGAAGGTTCAATTCCCGTCAGCGGCATTTATTTTTATTCAGGAGATATTTTCAATTTGTATGGATATTTGAGGCGATTATAGCTTATAATAATTTGTTACCATGGTAACAAGTCAAATTTTTCTCCGATCTGACCTTACTTGCCGTGTAATATTTACACCACGTTTTTTATTAAGGCTGCTTATATTAACACAATTATACATTATTGTTTTGATATTTAGTGAAAAATATGAATAATTATTTTTTCTTCTATTTTTATGTCAAGTACTTTTTTGAATGTATCAAAACCATCCGATATTTACAGAACGGGTTTTGCATATGCACGAATCATATATTAAAATGTAGATAATGTATAAACTGGATTTCGTCATTAACATCAAATAATTTCTTTATTTTGTTGTATAATTTTATCTTATCCCAACTAGGAAAAGTTAATTAAGGCAGTTAAAATGTAAAGTACTCATTTACTTAAATATAATAATTCTTGAACGCAAAATATTACATGTGAAAGTAATGACCTTCTCAATGTCAAAAGTTACAAGATACGTTTTTGAAGAAAAGTTAAGAAAGAATCCTGCAATAAAAGCCTCTCATAAATGCATTAACAAAATTATTTTGGGTGCATTAACCCGTAGGGGCCAACAGAAAACTTTGTTAAAGCTAACGTGCAGACAATACCATACTTGATAAAGTGACATTTTTATTTTTGTCTTTAACTAATCTAATAGAGGTAATATCCAAAGGTAAAATGAATGTACACGGTTGAAACTGTAATAGGGAATTCTCTTCACACCAAAAAATCACTTATTATTAATTATTCACATGTAGAAACACTTCAGACACAAGATACATAGTTTTTATAATTTTCAAAAATCATTTATTAAAGTTATAATGACTTTAAAAACAGGTGCGATCGAAATATTTCAATGCAGCTAAAAACGCCCGGTGATTGATCAAGCGTTCAAGGGCGAACGATGACGTCACTGTTGACCGGCCCGAGTAGATCCTGCAAACCGATGGCGGCGGCAGCGGCAAAGGTGTGACGTAGCGTCAAAATGGCGCATGACCGTTTTCAGAGCCGAAATAGCACGCAATTTTTAAAACAACTACAAAAAATTGAAAATGCATTTAAAAAAAAAAAAAAAAAAGAGGCACATAATAAAATAATTATCTTTATTGAAATAAATTATTTACAAAATGCACGAGAATTCCCTATTGCAGTGATCGTACCATGCATGGACACGATTCTTCAACACTGCAAATGCAGGGCTCTGTCCCCTAGGGTTAAGTAATTTCAGTTAGGTTAGCTGCTACAAACTTTAATTTTAATGCATGTATAAGGAATTACATGTTTATAATATTTGCAAAAGAAAAAGAGATTTAGAAATTACTATTTTTAAAAATTTTCAGGCAGTGGTGGAAATGGCGTTGATGAGGAGAGATTCTTTTATGAAACAATATGATTTCCTTTTTTAATCTCTCCTCGCTGATGCAAAATATAATGATATTGGAACAGATTTGGTTCGGAAGCAATATACTTCTCCCCACTGGGAGAACCATTGGCAGGTTGGTCCTTCAAGTAGGAAGATAGAATAATCTATATTGACGCTAAGACAGTCATCAGGAACATGATACTTAAGCACTCCAAAATAGCCGAGTATCATTAAGTCGGACTACCTTAGCTTCATCAAAGATTCAGAAGGCTGCTTCCTCATGAGACACATATTTTATTTGTTAGGAGTGGAAAACATCTGTAGGAAGTATGAAAACTTTGGTTAATCTCTATGTATATGTTGAATAAAGAAGAAAATTGAAGGGGCCCCACCATTTTCCCAACGACGGTATAAGAATACTGATTGTTTACCTCCTTCGTCGGATATGTCAAGACTCTAATTTTTTTTTAATAAAACAAAGCTACATTTACTTTTTATGAATGACTCTAGAATAAAGAAGTTGGTTTTAGACCATTTAGCACGCACTCTCTCTTACATCTGCCTTACTTTGTATATCGCCATCCGATTTGAATTTCATAATCACAGTGAAACACAGTTTTGTATCGGCAATTTAAGGCCCGATTGGCTTAATTTTTGGATCACGAAACACGCCCACATGACATTTCTTGTGTTCTTCTTTATTCTATAAATGTGTGCTATGCTAGCGATGCTACTAAAATATTCGGGAACGTTCACCCATGCAAAACGCATCGTAGCTAGAACTCTCTAGATACGACGCTAGCATTTGGCGCACCTACCTTCAAATCTGAATATTCTCGACGCACCGAGCACTATAAAACGGCGCGTAGAGACGTACTCAGTTAGTCATCAATTAGCATTTACAACAGTGACCAACCTGCAGGCCCTGCGAACGCCTGCTGCTTACTGAGCGGCCACTTGGCCGGTGCCTCCTGCGTCGCACCCTGCCGTTATTACACCGCGCCGCTACAGGCTACGGACCTATTCTACCTAGGCCCGGCTCTACACGGACATTTAAGAGAGGCTCAAAAGGCATTTAATCAGCGCCTGGCCCCGGATATCGTCCCTGGCCTGCGCTCCTCACGTGCCAAGACCCTGCGACACCTTCGTCAGTCTGCGCCTCGGCCCCGCGACATTCTCGCCGGCCTGCATGTCCCGCACATCTGCCGATCAGGTCCATCACACCTTCTGCCACCCTGTTTCACACTGGAGTACCCGGAAGACGCCACGTCATCCCCAGTGACGAACATATCCTCAAGTCCGGTCTCCACCAACGCGGTGTCGACCCACTGACTTTACCGCCTCGACCACTTCACTGCCGTCATCGCCGTTTACACCTGGTATCATCGTCATCGGTCCGGAGTCATTTCACAACAACTGCACTGACTCAAATAAACACTGACATCACAACTAAATCCCCAAATACGTATACAATTAATCTACACTGTCTACTTATCAATAATTATGTTCTTATAATTTTAGATATCTCCCGTGCCTGTGTCAACTTCAACCGAGCCCACGTGACTGCCGACGATGCCCCCGTGCCCCCCGAGTTGAGTGCCGAGACACTCCCTGGCGCTGCGGGGGCCCTGCCTCGCTCTCGCCGCAGCCGGGGCAACACACGCCGCACCCCGGCCACTCGGGGCACCCGGCGCTCCCGCGGTCGCCACAGGTTCTCCAACGTGCAGACAGTGGTCAATCTTGGTGAGTGGAACTTCATTTTACCTTGTTATACTTTTTATTATTTATTTAAGCTTTTAAACCACAGAGCGCTGGTCTATCGATGCACAACCTTTATGTAGCATAATATATGACAGTGACATTGGAAACACTATGAACAAGGAAAGTCCATTAGAGGAATGTCATCCGAGTGAATTCATTTATGAAACATTTTTCATTTAGAATTTTTAAGTTAAAAGATAGCTGAAGCTAAAATAGTTACAAGCGTATGTTTTTCCTCCTTCATACAATCCGGGCCTCTTCAAGACTCGCATTATTTATAAATCCTTTCCTACAGCCCCTACCTTAACCTACCTCAGACAAAACGATGGCTGGTTCAATTTTGTCAGTTGATAATAAAGGCTCTGGGGAAAACCCAAGTTAATAATACCTACTTTAATAAAAAAATAAAGGGTGCGACTGCTCTAATAGCATCGTTGACTAATAATATGATAAAAGAAAACGATCAGGTAATACTAAAAAAAACATAGACTGACTGATACAGACCAAATATTCAACAGCTGTGACGTTCTAGATATACGCCAATTATACGTTTAAACACTACTAAACTACATTTTTGACAAAAAAAAAAAATTTCAACATATGCAAAATAACACTAACAGACCAGTTAGACAAGCGTACAAAGAAAACATAAAAACTCCAACAGTAAATTCAAGCTTTGGACAAAGACACTACCGATACCATGCTATAAAAGCTTTCAACAGTGTAAAATTTGAAATTAAAATTGAGGAAAGTAAAAATAAATTCACACACAAAATTACAAAATGGATTAAAGAACAAAAAAGACAATATTACCAAAATGTCATAGCATAAAATAAAATAAAAACCTACACGTAACACACAAAACCAATATAAACACACATCACTCACAAACACACAAGATTATTTTCAATGTATTATTTTTTAATTTTAAATATATTATTATGTATAGTATTTTAAATTTTAAATGTATTATTTTCTCTTTAAATGTATTATATTTTCATATTATAAAATGAAGGCCTCAGCACGGGCAAGCCACCCAGTGAGGCCTACATTACTGGAAAACTTAAAATGTAAAAAATATTGTACCAAATAAAATAAATAAATACGAGAAGAAAAAGTTCCCAGCATCTCTATTAGAGTACATCTTATGAACGATGACGCTGTAGGTTGTGTCACCGTAATTGCGGCAGAGAAAGGCGTTCTATCCTCTGTCTGTTCTAGGGAGACTTATAATTCAATGAGAATTGCGCTGCCCCAACCAACACACAAAGTAATCGCAAGATTTCTGCACTAACCAGGTTTGGTAATACTTTCGTATATTGATGTCCAGCAGGGCCCGCACTTGGGAAGAATGTTTGATGAATTAATGAATCACAAGTCACTTTTAAACATGAATTAATGCACACAAAATCGACGTCTAATTTTACTTTAAACTCAAACCAGGTTGATCAACCGCCCAACCAAACTGAGTCTTCTTTAAGAAGGCCCTTAACAGCACACTTGTGGAATGAGTTACCGGCCTTTGTCTTTCCTCCCGCATTTAATCCAGTCCCCTTTCACACAAATTTCAATTAACAAATCCCTACGTGTCCATGTTTAAATAAATAGTTGTATTGTTTTCCAGGTTGCTGGACTGACGAAGAAGATTCTTCTCAACCACTTTTCGCCAAGCCTCAAGCGAAACCTAATGTAAGTATAAACAACATTTCGCCGTGTACATAATGTAATGTGATTCTAACTTCTAATTAATTTCGATATAATCATTTTTCGCAGGAAAGCAATGATGTGGAATTCGACACCAGCCTAAATTGTTCAGACAAAGAGAGCGAAAATGAAGAGATATCAGTCAAAGTTCACTGGCGAAGTAAGGAATACCATAAGTTCCCAATTCGAAAGGTAATTTTGTTTCAACAATAGCACTTTAAAAAACATTTGTACCAACACTAGAAATTAGAGCCTGCAGAATTAAAATGAATCATGAACTCATACCTAACGAACCGAAAGCATGGATCCATTGTAAAATTCGGTAGGTCTTCAAGACTGCAATAGGCTGGCCGTGTTGAATAAAATTTTAATTTATAAATTCCAACAAAAACACAAATCTTCAGTCACCCACAACCAACCGCCACAAAGTACCGACTGGCACTGAGTTTTGAGTTCTACTTTTTTTACATTCTGTGAAACGTGGTGTTACCAAGCTTTGTACAAAAGTAGTGGTTAATTACACCATGGCGCATGCATAGTTTTAGATGAAAGTTTAAAAAAATATTATATCATCATTTTTGAGAAGCGTGGTGTAAATTAACTAAGATAGTAATTTCAGAGATTTTGGTTACCGCTGTTGGAAACGGAAATGTTAAACCATTAATATTGGAATCATATAATCTTCTATTTATATCACATATTAATTTTTTGTATTTACAAATATTCTTTATTATGATTTCAGTATCAAAAAATAAAGCCAATCTTTGACTTCTTCACGAACCTGGAAAACGTGCCCACGGACCACCTGCTGCTGAGCTTGGGGGATCGCGTGCTGAGGCCCCAGGACACTCCCGCCGACTTCAACTACAATGTCTGTCAATTCATTGGTAAGTTCTGTTTCAACTTCTCGAACCTGGAGAGTATGCCCACGCACCACAACCTGCTGAACCTTAAATGGAGTGTTGTAATAAACTGGAACTGCAGTGATTAGATTTGTATTGTAAAAGCTGCTAGATGACATGTTGATTGCTGAGCTTGATAGAACTCATTATTTAATTACGTACTTTTAAACGTTTCAGAAGGAGGAGTGGTAACACAGAGCGTGGCGCACATTGCCGAGGAGTCGGCCAAACAGTACGGCGGCGTGAAGAGGAACAACGCGGCCTCCAGCGGGGCCAAGTTGCACATCAAGCTGCAGACCGTAGACACCAAGGTCGGCAAACCCTTCAAGATATGGATGGGCGCGGATCAGGTAGGAAACACTTACTCTTTCCTCTTTATTATATTACTTCCTTCTGCCAAGGACCCGCGGACATAGAACCTGAAAGAATAGCTCAAGCTCTCCGTGCATGACCTAGCAAACTAGACTACAATTCTGATTATTGTAAGGGATGGACCATGAAAATGTACACACCTACCTGCACAACAAATGCATAACTTTCATTATGTTATTAATTCTCAGTAACATCTCGCAGAGCTATGAGCAATTTGTAGCTTGGCAAGATGAGATATCTCCCTTTGTTTATTGTCTGTAGTTTAATTATTAAAGCGCCTGATTTTTCGCATTTCATTGGATTAAAAATGGTTCTTGTATATTTTGCCTTCAGCAATTTAACAACCGTCTTGAAAATTGTGCAAATAATTTAAAAATATTTTTGTTTTAAGTATTTTTTCTCTCAGACTAGATATATGTATTATCAGAACAGACAGCTTAATTTAGTTAACTTCCGCGGCCAAATATCCACCTTTTTTTTAATTCATAGAATTTTTGTATTCACAAAAGCACCAACTGCAAATTTAATTATGTCCAACTGTAAGCTATTGACAATATGGTCTACTACGGTCGAACTGGAGGCTATTGTCAATATGGTCAGCCAAGATGGTCTTCTGCGGTCCAACTGTAAGCTATTGACAATATGGTCTACTGCGGTCCAACTGGAGGCTATTGTAAATATGGTCAGCCAAGATGGTCTTCTGCGGTCCAACTGTAAGCTATTGACAATATGGTCTACTGCGGTCCAACTGGAGGCTATTGTCAATATGGTCAGCCAAGATGGTCTGCTGCGGTCCAACTGTAAGCTATTGTCAATATGGTCTACTGCGGTCCAACTGGAGGCTATTGTTAATATGGTCAGCCAAGATGGTCTGCTGTGGTCCAACTGTAAGCTATTGTCAATATGGTCTACTGCGGTCCAACTGGAGGCTATTGTCAATATGGTTAGCCAAGATGGTCTGCTGCGGTCCAACTGTAAGCTATTGTCAATATGGTCTACTGCGGTCCAACTGGAGGCTATTGTCAATATGGTCAGCCAAGACGGTCTGCTGCGGTCCAACTGTAAGCTATTGTCAATATGGTCTACTGCGGTCCAACTGGAGGCTATTGTCAATATGGTCAGCCAAGATGGTCTGCTGCGGTCCAACTGTAAGCTATTGTCAATATGGTCTACTGCGGTCCAACTGGAGGCTATTGTCAATATGATCAGCCAAGATGGTCTGCTGCGGTCCCATTGTTATGACGGGTGTATAATATTATAAGAGTACCTTAAATATGTTAAAACTTAATATGACTTTTCTTTTCAGAAATTTTCGTATGCCATGATGCGGTTCTCTGAAGAATACGAATTGCCGCTAGAAAAATTAAAATTGTATTTTGACGGGGAAATAGTCGATATTGAATCTACGCCTAGGAAATTGGATTTTGAAGGGGATGAATGTATAGATGTTAAGATATCTCCTTGAACTGAGCACAGTCTGCATTTAGACTTACTGTACCGGGCTAACCCTCCCTTAACATGGAATTATATCTAGTTATATTACTGTTACATGATAAATGAAATGTTTACAATGTCTTCTACATACATCCTTTTTTTTTAAAGAATGAAACATTTCCGGGTTACGAATAACCTGACACTATTTGGATTCCTTCTACATACCATCATTATTTTTCGGAAAATGTTGCTTGTGCAATGATGGAGGACGGAACCCGGGACGCTTGTGTGGAAACCCCTATGCTACTCACCATTTATGTCAATGTTTAAATTCACACCCTTTTGCATAACCCCTTGATATGACACCATGGTTGTAACTGTAGATACAAATAAATCTGTAGTAGGGAGTTTGCACATAGATGCTTATAATAATAATAATAATATTTGGCTAATTTATACAGCGCCGTTTTCATGAGAAATCACCTCAACGGCGCTTATGCAAATGCATTTACTAGAAATGAATTATTATCGGTGCAATACATGTAACTTTCTCTTGATTTTTCTGATGTACAAATATGGGACTTGTAAAAACTACCGAGCTCAATAAATAATAGATGCTGTCGAATGAAACTATTATCTGATAGTTATTCATTATTTATAAATAAATAGATGTGTCAGTGTTGAAAGTACTTTATTTTTGTTATTAAATCCAACCAGTTTTGGAATATCCGCTTCTTCATCAGGGGAAGATATGAACTGAATAAAAGTACAGAATATAATGTGAAGTTTATCAGTTTGAATTCATCACAAACTATGCTTCTTCAGGGCAGCACATGATAACATAACTCTCTCAATAAATAAAGTATGATAGTTTATACATATAATAATTTAGTAAGTCTATGCTAATGAAGGGTTACCTGATTACAGTGGAATGCTTGATGAACAGTGATGTATGTTTCTGACCTCTTAGATTTAATAAACGCATGACTCGCTTATACACACTTCTTTAAGTTTATATGTAGAGTCCTGAAAAATTAGCGTTTGAAATAGATAAGCCGAAATTTGTCTTTTACGCAAAAAATGTGAATAACTGCGAAATTCGCCATTTACGGACGAATTAATAAAAATGTTTATTTTCATATTATTGATGCAATTTTCTGATATTTTTTTTATTATGTAATCAAAATATTTCTATGTTTATGTTTGGTAAAATTAAATAGCTATTACCAAATGCAAACGCGCCCTACTCAAATTCATTTATTGATTTGGTAAAAAAAAAACCTTTGCTTTTCATCACTTTTTTCTTGCAAAATACCAAAAAGTTAACATTACATAATATATGTTGCAAAATGGCAGCCGTTTTGCTAAAAAACAACTCAGTCATTCCCTTATATAACACGAATTTTGCCAAAAATAATGCAAATTTTTCAGGTCTCTATTTACAGAGTAATATGTAATATCATATAAAGGGGGCTTTTGACTTGATGAACAATATTTAAAATCATTCTGAACAAATATTGATAAGGCAACTTTCCAAGTGCAAAATAACTGCTCCGAATCGATCTACGCTCAAACTACTCAAAGTCAATTCATAAATAATTTGGTTGTGCAACGACTTACTGACTGCCCTTATGTTTTCTCCCTCCCATAATATCATATCATATCATTCCTTCCTCTTGTTAGCTTGTGGAAGATTGGTCTTTCAAAATGTTCTCTAGGAGTCACATAGAATTTCGTGTCAATGATGGTAATTCAACTAATTAACCATCACAGCTTTTCTCCGAAAAGATAGCACCGTCACTCACTCCTTGATTTATTCACATTCATTCATCATTTCATACGTACTGTTATTCTGACTCTCGACATGGCGCTACTCACTTGATCGTCAAAGTCTTCCTCAGGCGTCCCCGACTTCTACCATTCTTTTCAATATATCACGGCATAAATCATTTGGTCACTTTACAAGAGAGATGAAAAACCGGCACGGATTTCATAAATTTTTAATTCTACCCATGTATGTTTACTGCTGCCGTTGAATGGCATTTCGGGATGACGTAAGCGATATTGGTTCATCATCATCACCACCAAAATTTGTCTTAAAATGAATTAGTAAAGCCCTAATGAAATACCACCCTTCAGAATCGAAATGTTCCTTGAAATGGTTTTTACCATGTTTGGTGACCAGATCTGAATATCCACGTACTTCCTGGCCTTCCTCACCCCATTCAGCATCACAAAATACCCCAATTGGGGATGCCATAGTTCCACTGTCTTCAAAAAGTTGGGACTCTTGTAATGAATAATTAAAAAAGCCATTATTTGTTCGTAATGAATTCTAAGACCAACTTCAAGTCGGAAACATCCTATACAGTACTAAATGTTACAAGGCATCTTCTCACATAAAAACTCATTACTTTACTATAATAATATTTAACCACTCAGAACATTAGAACGTCAAAAGACGTAAATATGATAATAGCAGTCAAGACATTAGAATGTCTTTTCACGTAAACGTGCGAGATTTTACAAAAATTGATTTATTTCCATCACTAGTATACGGATTGCCATGATTTAAAAAACAGAGTATCGATAAAGAATAACGCTACGCGTCTGTATTCAAGAATATCTATGGAACGTAGAGGTGCATTATCTAAGCCGATTGAAACTGTCAAGATGTTCGTTAATAATTTATTGCGTTTCTAAATAATTTATTAAAAATATTTTAGTTTGGACGGTTAATATTTTGAGGTGACTAATAGTTTTTAAATATATTTCTTCACTATATAAAGTGTTATTCCTTTATGCTACTCAGAAAAAAGTACATTTTTCAAGGCTTTGAAATAATGGTAAGCGATTTTTACATATTTTTGACGTTTTCATAAAATGTATATTTAGAAACGCAAATATTTATGTATAACAACACAATGCGGTAGTGGATTTCATAATCTTTCCAAAACATTTTTTAGAATGATGCTACGTTTCCCAAAACGTGAGTTATGAAGATTTTAGTAAAACTCGTAAATAACACAAAAATTATCACGTTCTGACAGTACTCAAAGGGACACATAATAAATAAAATTCTATGTCTGAGAGGTTAATATATATAAAGAAAATTTTAGTAGTTTGATTATTTCAGTGTTAACCAACGATGCAAGTTGATCATATCACCTTTCTTAGAAGTTGCAATAATTTAAAAATGGCATTTTTAACTTGCAAAAATGCTATGACAATCCTCCACCTTAGCACTGGGTATACGCCTTATTAATAGTATTTACTCAATTAGAAATAAACTAATGTGTTTTGCAATGTGCTTAACCTCAAAACTTTCAAAAATGTTTTAGATAATTTGGTGTTTAGTTTAAAAGTATTTTAAAAAAATAAGCTCACATAATTGCATAAAGTGGGTGTTGTACAATTAGTCCAAAGTGCACAAGAAATTATTACATTGTAGTTATTACGTTTAAAAAATACAAAATTATTTGAATGTTTAAATACTTTTCTGAAATGTGATGTAAAGTTTTATTGTTTACGCTCAAATTTTAATTCAATCAGGCCATAACACTGCTTGAGTCATAAGTTAAGATTGATTGGGAGACATTCGAAGTAATATGGGTCTGCAAACAATCCACTATTATCAATCATAAATAATATGTAATTAGTTTTTTAGTGTAATTTCTGTCCTATCTGATTGGCCTGCTTTTAACCCTTCAGGCTTTAAAATATTTTTACCTACATGTCCCAACATACTGAAATTTCACAGGATTTCGAAATGCTTCCGAGGTGTTTTAAATGTACTATATATTTCATATTTTTGAAGTTGTTATAAAAAAAACACAATCTTAGGAAACTAGATACAATTATCTTTGAGGTGTTTGTATTTGAAATAAATATTGATATTTCTAAATAATAAAATTCTAATATCAAACATGAAAATATTAACAAAAAAAATCTTACCGATACATTTTGACTCGAAACATCCATAATTTTGAAAGAATTCGATATTTAGAAAACAGATTCCTTTTATGTAGGGAATTAGTAAGAATGCTATCAATAATTTTTTTTTAACTTTCAACTCTTAACGAAAAAATCTTGCCAATTTGTAATGATAAGCTTTGCAATTTTTTTGGATTTTATTTGTGGAATCGATTATAAATATTGGAGACAAACTGAGATATAATTATTTTTCTTTCCAATGACAAATAAATCACATATCTCCACATTACAGAAAAAAATACTTTTATAATGTATGGACACCCCGGTCAGATCTGTCCTTCAGAGACTCTACTGGAATATGATGTACGTGGCTAGTAATGTCCTTCCGAGCCTTGAGGGGTTAAATTTGTATTTGCGTGCATGTTTGTATATTTAAAAAGTTATCCTCTGTCTTAAGCATTTGAGAATAGGTGGGAAGTGGCAGGTTCCATTCCCGCCACAGGATCAAAAAATTTCAACAATCAGTGACAAACTACAAAATGTAAAATAATAACTTTCCATATATACCACGCTGATACCGCAAAACTTTGGAGGGTTATTATTATTATTATTATTCATGACAATCTAAGAAAAAAATCCTAATTTTTTTTTTTAAATAAAGCAGTTCTAATAAGGAACTCCAGTCCACCGTTTTGGTGCTATGCTTATTTTGCAATTGTAATTTGCTACAGTTTTTAGATAAAAAAGTATGATATTAAATAAAAATGCAATAACTTGGACAAACATCAACAAATTTTAATTATTATTTTTGCAATTAAACAAGTAAAGAATGATATGTTATGCTTCTAATGAAAAACTACAAAAAATATTAAATTATGTAGCTTCACAATCGTGTTTTCCCGCACAAAGTCCATGTAGTCCCTTTTTACAGTGATGCATAGGAGGTTGGATCGCCGTATCTCATTGTTATCCCTTTCCAATAAGAAAAATGTTGGCTCGTCTTGTTATCCCCATTTCCAGAAAGACGGCATCCAATCAATGTATATTGTCTTTCAGTATTTCACCTGTTTTTTTGTTATGTTTTAACTTTGAAATTTACACTGAAAACACATTCCTAGTAGATCACACAATGAACTTACTTTGACCTGCATCACACATAGCTGTATATTAAATTAATGTTGTTTGTTTAAGATAATAACATTTATTGGTTATTCTATGACAGTATTCAGCCAATCTTTAAAAAATAGTTTTAATGTGTGTTAATATTTCAATAAAACATTTTGGAAAATCAAGGAAATATGAAAGTGGGTAAAATAGAATCGCGAGACAAACAATCTCTCCACGACGATTAGTTTTTAAAATTTCTCCCCTGAAAAACAATCTCTGCAAGACAATTAGTTTTAAAATATCTCTCCTGAATAACAATCTCTGCAAGACGATTAGTTTTAATATATCTCCCCTGAAAAACAATCTCTGCACGACGATTAGTTTTAAAATATCTCCACTGAAAAACAATCTCTGCAAGACGATTAGTTTTAAAATATCTCCACTGAAAAACAATCTCTGCAAGACGATTAGTTTTAAAATATCTCCACTGAAAAACAATCTCTGCAAGACGATTAGTTTTAAAATATCTCCCCTGAAAAACAATCTCTGCAAGACGATTAGTTTTAAAATATCTCCCCTGAATAACAATCTCTGCAAGACGATTAGTTTTAATATATCTCCCCTGAAAAACAATCTCTGCACGACGATTAGTTTTAAAATATCTCCACTGAAAAACAATCTCTGCAAGACGATTAGTTTTAAAATATCTCCCCTGAAAAACAATCTCTGCAAGACAATTAGTTTTAAAATATCTCCCCTGAATAACAATCTCTGCAAGACGATTAGTTTTAATATATCTCCCCTGAAAAACAATCTCTGCACGACGATTAGTTTTAAAATATCTCCACTGAAAAACAATCTCTGCATGATGATTAGTTTTAAAATATCTCCCCTGAAAAACTTGAATAATGTATCACAGAATTTTTAAATCTGTTTCCCATCACAAAAACCTAAAAATGAAATTGTTTATATTATTTTAAAGAACACAGATGATTCTTTTATTAAAATATACTTGAAAGACATTGGCGTAACATCACCGTCAAAGTTTTGAAAAGCTATTTGACAGCGGCGGCAATTGTACATTGGGAAAATAATTTTTTTTTTTCCAAATTATAGAGAATTTTTAGCAATATGTAATACATATTGTTTTATACATGTATCTTTTTTATGACTTATGGAGAGATGAATTCACAACAATAAACATCATATAAAAAAAGGAATGAATGTTTTTCTTTTGAATTTCGAGTTATGTATAAGTTTGTATGTGTGCCATGTATCATTTTAACATGTCTCATCAAAAGTAAATGATGAATGGCTGCTACAGAATGTATTTGTTTTATTCCGTTTTAAGCTCGTACACAAATGAATTTCAGACACCAGTCTTTACTACGATAAGTGATTTAATAATGAATTTGTTTCCACATCTCGGAATATAAGCCTAAATAAATACAACCCTAAGTTTAATCTTTAGCGATATCAACCGATAAACAATCTGTAAATACTAATGGCGTGGAATACATAAGCTGGTACCTTGCTAACTGCAAAATAATCCAATTGGATCCTCTGATCTATTTTCTAGACATTTCTTGCTGTATATGAGATTGTTTACGATTGTTACAATAACTATACATTAGCTTAACTACTCGAGCGATAGCACCGCTAATGACCTTGATCGATAAGTGCCCAAATTTGGGTAGTAGGTAGGTGATTTATTTTAAACTTCCCACCATCCATCAGCTAATATGTTTAGCTGCTAGCTTGATTATTAACACCCAGGGGCCGGACCCCTGCATTTGCAGTGTTGAAAAGTCGAGCCAAAACACTGCAGTTGCAGTGTCAAACCTATACATTAATTTTGTCTTTGGATTATTACCTTTCCTAGATTAGTTGAAGACAAAAATAAAAATGTCACTTTATCAAGTTTGTACTTCGTTTAAAATTTTGTTTAAAATTGAGCATCTGTTTACATGTCAAAAATTGCATGTTTTTAATTGCATTTTATCGGTGACTGTCCTTCATAGTAGGTACCTGCTAAACCTACCTGCTACCTGCTGTGTTTTGAACATGATACATGATCAGTTCCTCAAAATAATCATATTTTCTAAATAAATATCTCAATTATTAGCCCGCTGCTTGTATGCATACCGCAAAAATATTGTAATTTAGAGTAAACACCAAACTGGTGTTGGCAACTTCCCAATGTATCCTCATCAGTACAATAATGTCTCTACTGTTTCCACAACAAAATAGTTTGTATATAATGTTAAATTCACACTAATGACTCATTTTAACAAAGTGCTAATATTTCAATTTTTCAAAAGTCGTTTTATTTTTTTACAATATAACTTACAACATCACAGTACGAAAACAAAGTATAATATCGAAGATATAAAAAAAAATCATTTAGTAATAATGCTTCAACAATCATTAATTTTCCTGTAATTAATAGTTGAAGACAGCGGCCTAATTCAGCTAACTTATGGCTTCACTTTGTTCAATGCAATATCTATTCCAATCTTCAGGGAGTACTTCACCACCTTTGAGTAAATTGCCGATTAGCACTACTCGTCTTATAGCGTATAATATTATTTGTTTCACTACCGCCGAGTAAACGCCTATTTTAATTCTATGATTAAAGTTACTTTACGAGTAGTTACTCAACAGTTTACTCCGAGGAGATATACCCCTTAGTCGTGATTTGAAAGAAGTTTTCTTGTGAATCGCCACCCAAATTCTTTACCAATCTACATTAATTTTAAGCTTCAAAATATCTGCATAGTTTATTATTATGATGTTTCCATTTTGAATAGATAATGACTTTATTTCTGACAACTACTGCTGTTTTAATCTGAATTATATTATGATTATGTTTCTAATGTAAAACTGTATTTCCTAAATGCTGTCACTTCGAAAATACTCATTTGTGAGCAAATTTTATTCAATATATTATGGTCCATGTAATATTGAATAAATCAGTGCTTTATACTTTATATTGTTAAATACATTATTTCTAAATAAATGTAAATAATTTTTTTTTAAACCTAATTATTTGTTTTATTGCTTTAATCCCATCCAAAACTTTAACCAGTGGAATGCCGATGGGTCTCTGGAGAATAATAATAATAATTGGATGACTTGTATAGCGCCGTTTTTGTGCAAAAACACCTCACATATAATACATTTCTACAGTGATCTATGTTATTACTAACTATTTATGGAGATAATATACAGTACAATACTTACCTGGTAGGTCACTTGAGATTAACATTATCTAATTGTTTATTAGCGAAATTTAGATACAGGATTAAGGACATAATTAGAAAATTGGATATAACTGGACTTTCTCTCATGCGAACATTCTAATACTTTCCTTTTTAGAATAATTTGCGATGCGATTTTGACCGTAATGCTTCGAAAAATGTATGAATAACAAAATCGGCATCGCTTGTGCTAAAAAAAATTTAATTTTTATGAATGGCACCTCTCTGAAGGCTTAAATAATATTTCTGTTTTATGCTGCGGTCTTCAAGAGGTGCCCCTTCAGAGCTATAAACCTAATTATTCATTTTTATTGTGTTTAATTCGTAGAACTCTATTTATTTTTAATTTAATGCAACTCAAATTTAATAATGTTATTATTATTAAGTTCTGCAAGTATTTTAGTTTTTTTATTATTGTGACAGCTGTTTCGGCATTCAAGGTCATTTTCAAACTCTGGTTAGGCCAAACGTAAAAATATTGAGATGACTTATTTATATGATATCTATTTTTGGGTTCCCTGATATGTCATCAAAATGAAAATTCAACACACCTCTAAAAAGTGATGTAGAGTCAGTAAAAGTGATGAAACAAAAACTAGGTTTAATAGTTACCTATGTAACCTATTTAAACTAATTTTTGTTTCATCACTTTTCATGACTTTATATCACTTTTTGGAGGTGTGTTGAATTGTCATTTTGATAACATACCCGGTCACCCTATTTTAGACATTAATTTTTTACTGTTTTATTATTTACCAGCTGACGTAAAGCGTGTACCCGGCTTGCTCAGAGTTGTGAATGATACGGAGTAAAATTTTGAGGTTATAAATTTTAGGATAAACATCAACTTTACTCTACTTTTTATAAATATAATATGCATGTATTATATATTTAAACCTTCCGGAAGAAATTTTCTAAAAGATAGTGAAAACCCTATCAAAATTCTTTACGTAGTTTAGAAGAACTAAGCGCACAAACAGACCAACGCGGATAGCGATTTTATTTTATACTATTTAGAGATATCACTGGTATTGTCAAAAGAGCAAATTTAATAACATATTTAATCAGAAAAGTCTACCTTGACCTAATACCGGAGTTGATATTAAAAATATATCTGCAAACCTCTTCTGGAATATGTTTCCAAATATGAAGT